>NC_089589.1:8854794-9154794 GCF_019320115.1 Miscanthus floridulus | reverse complement strand
ACTTTGCTTTTTGTTTGGCTATCTTACTCTTTATAAACTGTTGTTTTATTTGTGTTTCAGACGGCATTGTAGTTGTGTTGATCACTAAGCATTTGCTTACGTCTAGCTCTAGCACAAAGGACATGTTAAAATTAACAAGAAGGAAGACAAATATGTACATGGGAAAATCTTTCATTTTCTAATCTGTTTTTTTTCATTACTCATTTCGTAATCTGTTAGTCCTCTTGTCAGTGTTTTGAACAAATACCAACTAATAAATTTATAATTGTTGCGCGTTAGGCTCGGATGGTGTACTAAATGACACAAGGTTTATACTAGTTCGGGCAGAATGTCCCTACGTCCAGTTTGCTGCTGCTCGTGTTATTAGTACCGAAAAAGGCTCGTAGTAGGGGGTACAAATGATCGAGAGAGGGACAGGTCCCAAGTCTCTGATGGAAAGGTCGAAAGAACGCCAAGAGCTCGGTTGCTGCTTGGCTGTGTGTTGTATGTGGAATCGACCCCTCTCCTAGTGGGGTGTCCTGCCCTCCCTTTTATAGACCAAGGGGGGTGCAGGAGTTACAGATGGGAGAAAGAGGAAAAAACCAAAGGTAGAGAAGGTCCTTCGAAGGTGCCGGGTCTTCCTTTTCTCTTGAGCCTGCCCTACTGTCATGGCAGACCACGCCAGGGATAGCATGCCTCGCTGATCCTGATAGGGCCGGGCTCTGGCTTCGTTTCAGCAAGTGGTCACGTCCCATCCTCCCCCGGAGGACGGTGCGGTGTGTCAGGGTATCGAGCCATGACTCTACGAGGAGTAGACGGAGAAGTGACTATATGCCTGTTACTGTTGATGACGCGAGTTCTCTCTTGGACTGTAGTGGTTGTCGTATGCCTATGTTAGTATCCGCGCCCGAGGGCTGATGGCGACACCTACAACACCGTGGGACAAAAGTCGGCGCCTACAACACTGTTTGGGTTCTGTCAGGTCGGAAAGGGCTTAAAGCGCCCGTCCCGTCGTATCCTGACGGTACCTTCATGCAGGCATGCAGGGCATGGCCCTCGATACTACAGTTGACTAGAATGTCCTGTCGTACCCTATGCTCGTCATTATGAAGGAGTAGGGTGCAATCGTCGGGCAAGGCGAAGCCTGCCCTTAGCCGTCGGGTGCGAGGCGGAGCCTGCCCTCAGACATTGAACAAGACGGAGCCAGCCCTTAGCCATCGGGTGAGGCGGAGCCTGCCCTCAGACGTCGGGCGAGGCAGAGTCAGCCCCCAGCCGTCAGTCGAGGCAGAGCCTGCCCTTAGCCATCGGGCAAGGTGGAGCCTACCCTCGGACATCGGGCGAGGCGGAGTCTGCCCTCGGACGTCGGACGAGGCGGAGCCAGCCCTCAACCATCGGGCGAGGCGGAGTCTTAGCCCTTGGGGGTCGAGCGAGGTGGAACCAATCTTCCATTGTTCGGGCGAGAAGTGTAGTAGCATTCTTGTATGACCGGAAGCATCAACGTTCGATGGTTATTAATTCCACCTCATTGGGTACCCCGGTATTAGGTCCCCGATAGTAGTCCCCGAGCCCTCGGGCGATTCGAATAGAATCGCCCGGGGGGTATTTTGACTTGCTAGAGGGTGCGCGTGAGCGCACCCAACGGGTGTAACCCCTGAGCCCCCGGGTGATTCGGGCAGAATCACCCAGGGGTATTTTGATTCGCTAGAGGGTGCGCGCGAGCACACCCGTCAGGTGTAGCCCCCGAGCTCCCGGGTGATTCGGATAGAATCGCCTGGAGGGTAATTTCGGACCCTTCGCGGGTATGGTTGTGAGATTTGGTTTTTGTCAACTAGACAGTTTAAAGGAAACCCTGGTATCCTGTTCGCGGGGATTTGTCTAGGGTTAGCCTAGTTGGGACTTGATCGCGCATCGAGGTTCCCTTGAGGCTTGTGTGGCTGAGTTCTGGCCACTCGTGGGTCCATCCCTTGTTGGGACGGCCGTTGAGACTGTTGGGCCAGCCCTTGAACTCCTAGGCCTAGGCGGGCTGGAGAAAAGCTTTTTGACCCATATCCCCTCTTGGGAAAAGAGTCCTAGTCTGCTTGGGGAAGGCGAAACGTCCGACGCAATTTTTGTGGGAAAGGATAGGGATCGCGAGCACATATCCCGTGACATGACGCGGTGGTGTATCATGGCAGGCTCAGAGACCTAGGCGGGCGGTTGCTCTTCTCGCATCCGTCGCCCCTACAAAGCCGAGGGGTTCACCCCCATAAAACCAAGGGGTTCGCCCCTAGGGTTCCGTACTTTGCCTCCTTGCCTTCACATCGACAACCTCCACCGCCAATCGCCTGAGCCTCCCGCACTCGCAATGCAGCCGCCGTTAAACTCGCGTCCACCCCCTCCCAATTGTTTCAATGGAGCCGTGGTGCAGATCCAACATCACCCCTCAGCACCTAGAGGGCATCGTTCACCGTGGCCTCCTTTGCTCGCTGACCGCCGCCGAGGAGTGGTGGCTACCTGGTAATGGGGACAAGCCATCACCGCCCGAAGGGTATGTCATGTCCTTCGCTCACTTCCACGAGCGGGGATTCGCCATACCTACTCACAAGTTCCTTCGGGGGCTGTTGGATTACTACTAGGTGGAGTTGCAGCACCTTACTCCCAATGGGGTCTAGCACATTGTGGCGTTCATCGCCCTGTGTGAGGGGTTCCTGGGGATTAGTCCCCACTTCGACCTGTGGTGGTATCTCTTTGCCATCAACCTATCGAAAAAGCAGGTTGGGAAGCAAGAGCTGAGCGTGCCGATGGGATGTGCCAACATTCATCTCTGCAACAACCGGGTGAACAAATACCCGTCGATGCGTCTATCAACCTCCAACAAGGGGTGGCATTTGCATTGGTTTTACGTCAAGGACGACGTTGCCGCCCCCTTGCCAGTGTTCTCCGTGCGCATCATCAAAGAGGTCCTGGGGCCATGGAAGTGGGGTGTCCTGAACAAAGACAAGAAAAAGATCAAGAACCATCTCGCCGAACTCCAAATTCTAAAGGAGAGGGGCGTGAAGGGATCGGGGATCATCGGCGCCTATCATACGCGGAGGGTGGTGCCGCCGATGAGCTGCACGCTTCCCCTGTACCTGATGGCGCCCAGGGCATTGCTCGAAGGGACGGTGCTTGTCGACAAAGCGCTCCCCCCACCAAAGTGGCACAGCGCATCAAGGAGGCAATGGAGCCTTTGAAGGACAACACCGGTGTTGTCCTTGCTTTCGTGTATCCGGTGCCGGGGCATCCACCAACGCGGCTAGAATCGGGGTTCATTGATTTCGTAAGTTTTTTTCCCATGCCTCCTTTTTTCTTGAATTCCTACCCCCTTGATGCTGACCTCGGGATAGTAGGACCAGCCGAAGAGACTCGTCTTCGGAGATAGCTCGGCTCCGCTGTCGAAGGACCGGATCATGGCGATAGCGAATCGCACCATGGCTGAGTGGGATAGGAAGATGAGAGAGCTCAAGAGGAAGAAGATGCTATGAAAGCAGCAAGCACAGGAGCGAGGAGAGGAGACAGGCAGTGACAACGACTACAACGATGAGGAGTTTGATGAGGTAGTTGCTGATGTGGAGTGGGATGTCCTGGAGAGTGAGGATACGCTGATAGGTACCCACTTGTCAACACAGGGACCCTTCCCGTTCCATGCGGAGGGAAGTGAGTCTGTGAGGCCGGCGGAGATGGGCCAAACCATTGGCCCGTCCTTAGGACCGGTGGGAGTCGACGGATCCACCGCCATACCTGGGGTGCCGATGGAGGACCGGTGGATGGGGGGAGATGGATCTACTACCGCACCCGAGGTGGCGATAGAGAGGGGTGGCTCCGCCGCCGTGCCCTCGAAGGTAAGGGAGATGAGCCCCTCTACCTGGGAGTAGGGGGCAGGCTCGAAACGGTCCCGCCCAGACGAATTGGAGTAGGAAACTAGGGGTTTGTCCTCAAAATGTTCCTACCGCCCAACAGCGCCAGCGTAAGTAACTGTCGACAGAATATCATCGACAGTCCTCCGAGGGGTATCCCACGAAGGTAGATTGATCAGCAGAGGAGCGTGAGATCAAGAATAAGAAGACAACAGAGACACACGAGTTAGACAGGTTCAGGCCATCAGTATGATGTAATACCCTACTCCTGTGGTCTGTTAGTTTGTATTAGCTATCGTATGATATTGTGTGACTGCATATGTATGTATCTTGATGTAGCCTATCCACTAGCGGACCCCTACCTCTCCTTATATAGTCTGGAGGGGTAGGGTTACAAGGAAAGTATCCTATTTGGTACTATACAATATCTTGCGGTGCACGTCGAGTAACGCCGTGCACGTCTTGATCTTGTGGGTTGTACCACCTCTGATGGTGTGACCCATGTCTTGTCTTGTGGATATTGGGGGCCATACCCCCACAGCTAGTCCCCAAGCCTAATAGTAGGTGACGTAGTCACATGGTGCCAGGGTCAGAAAATAGAAGACCAGCCGAGCAGGCAGCCAGTCCCCAGGCGTAGCCATGAGATGAGAAAAGCGCACATTCACCGCAAGGTGAAGTGTGCCCATTTAGTCCCCGAGCCTGCTGAAAGATGAAGAATGAATCTTGTAGCAGGGTCAAAGAAAAAGAAGTATGAAAGCTTACCGATGTTGTCTAACATGCACGTATTAAGACCCCAGACATGCTGCCCAAGATCAGCACCCTGATCCGAACAGTATGGAGCAGCTTGATAGCACACCGATGAGACGTAGCAAGATTCGAGCACCGAGGAGTCCCTGGTGTAGCTGGCGATGTCTGAGCACCGAGGAGTCCCCGGTGTAGCCGGCGATGTTCGACCACCACGGGAGTTCCCGGCGTAGCTGGCGATGTCCGAGCACCGATGAGTCCCCGATGTAGGTGGCGCTGTCCGAGCACCGAGGAGTCCTTGATGTAGCTAGTGACGTCCGAGCACCAAGGAGTCTCCAGTGTAGCTGGTGATGTCCGAGCAGCGAGGAGTCCCCGGTGTAGCTGGCGATGTACGTGCACCGAGGAGTTCCCAGCGTAGGCGGCGATGTTCGAGCACTGAGGAGTCCTCGACATAGCTGGCGATGTCCGAGCACCAAGGAGTCCCTGGCATAGCTGGCGATGTCCGCGCACCGAGGAGTCCCCGGTGTAGCTGGCGATGTCCGACCACTGAGGAGTTCTCGGCGTAGCTGGCGATGTCCGAGCACCGAGGAGTCCCTGATGTAGGTGGCGATGTCCAAGCACTGAGGAGTCCCTAGCATAGGCAGCGATGCCCGAGCACCAAGGAGTCCCTAGTGTAGGTGGCGATGTTCGAGCACCGAGGAATCCCTAGCGTAGCTGGCGACATCCGAGCAGCGAGGAGGTCTCGGTGAAGCTGGCAAGGTCCGAGCACCGAGGAGTCCCCGGCATAGCTAGCGATGTCCGAGCACCGAGAAGTCCCCGACGTAGCTGGCGACGTCCGAGCACCGACATAGCTAGCAATGCCCAAGCACCGAGGAGTCCCCGACATAGCTGTCGATGTCCGGCGTTGCTGGCGACGTCTATGCGGTGAAGTGTGCCCACTTAGTCCTTGAGCACGAAGAATTCAAGGGCTGAGGAGTAACCGACGTATCTGGCGATGAAGCACGAGCGACGAATAGTCTGGTCAACTGATCGACGGCGAAGTGAGCATTGAGCAGAAGCGACCGACGAACATTCCGATCAACTAGTCGGCGACAAAGTCAATGATCCTAGCGGTCCGACCAATTGATCGGTGGTGAAGTCCAAGCACCAGGTGATCTTGTGGGTTGTGCCACCTCTGATGGTGTGGCCCATGTCTTGTCTTGTGGATATTAGGGGCCATACACCCACAGCTAGTCCCTGAGCCTGACAGTAGGTGATGTAGTCACATGGTGCCAGGGTCAGAAAGTAGAAGACCAGCCGAGCAGGCAGCCAGTCCTCGGGCGTAGCCACGAGATGAGAATAGCACACAATCACCGCAAGGTGAAGTGTGCCCACTTAGTCCCCGAGCCTGCTGGAAGATGAAGAATGAATCTTGTAGCAGGGTCAAAGAAAAAGAAGTCTGAAAGCTTGCCGACATCGTCTAACATGCACGTATCAAGACCCTAGATGTGCTGCCCAAGATCAGCACCCTGATCCGAATAGCATGGAGTAGCTTGATAGCACACCGATGAGACATAGCAAGATCCGAGCACCGAGGAGTCCTCGGTGTAGCCAGTGATGTCCGACCAGTGTTTTCCTAAATGCTAAACGGTAAACAGTCGGTCACATACCGTTTAGCCATTATTCGGGCAAAACGTCCCATTAAACGGGCTAAATGGTCAATTAAACAGGGTAAATGGATGATTAAACGGAAACGACGCACCACTATGTAGCGTTTACACGGTGTTTAAACGGGTTAAACGACCGTTTAGGCGAACAGGCGACCACCAAGGGAGTTCTCAGCGTAGCTGGCGATGTCCAAGCACCGAGGAGTCCCCAACGTAGGTGGCAATGTCCGAGCACTAAGGAGTCACTAACGTAGCTAGCAACGTCCGAGCACCAAGAGTCCCCGGCGTAGCTGGCGACGTTCGAGCAGCAAGGAGTCCCCAGTATAGCCGGCGATGTACGTGCACCGAGGAGTCCCCGGCATAGGCGGCGATGTCTGAGCACCGAGGAGTCCTCAGCGTAGCTAGCAATGTTCGAGCACCAAGGAGTCCCTGATATAGCTGGCAATGTCCACGCACCGAGGAGTCCCTGTCGTAGCTGGCGATGTCTGAACACCGAGGAGTTCTTAGCGTAGCTAGCGATGTTTGAGCACCGAGGAGTCCTTAGCGCTGCTAGTGATGTTCGAGCACCAAGGAGTCCCCAGCGTAGATGGTGATGTTCGAGCACCGAGGAGTCCCTGGCGTAGGCGGTGATGTCCGAGCACTGAGAAATCCCCGGCGTAGCTAGCGACGTTCGAGCAGCGAGGAGTTCTTGGTGAAGCTGGCAAGGTCTGAGCACCGAGGAGTCCTTGACATAGCTGGCGATGTCCGAGCACCGAGGAGTCCCTAGCGTAGCTAGCAATGTCCGAGCACCAGCGTAGCTAGCGATGTCCGAGCACTGAGTCCCCGGCGTAGCTGGTGATGTCCGGCGTAGCTGGCAATGTCTATGCGGTGAAGTGTGCCCACTTAGTCCTCGATCATGAAGAATCCATGCGCCAAGGAGTAACCAACGTATCTGGCGATGAAGCACGAATGACGAATAGTCTAGTCAACTGATCGGCGGCAAAGTGAGCATTGAGCAAAAGCGACCAGCGAACAGTCTGATCAATTGGTCGGCGATGAAGTCGATGATCCTAGCGGTCCGACCAGTTGATTGGTGGTGAAGTCCGAGCACCAGGTGATCTGAATACCTGGACGATGATCCTGCAATACAAATATGTAGAACGGGTAGTACATGATGTACAAATATATGAACTCTAGAGAAAAATCAGTAATGGCGATGAAATAGCGTAAGTAGCTCAGCGATTAGTTGGTGTGAAGATGTATTTAATATAAACTACCCGAACAGTTAGTGTGTAGCTGAGTCTCTAGCCCTAGCTAGCCTGTTAACCATAACACGGAGCGTGGAGCCCGTGCACGTGTAGGAGGAACAGGCGTCGCTAAGAAGCCGCTGCCGACCACCCATAACACAAAGGGTAGACGCTCGTGCATGTGTAGGGAGGAGCCAGAGATAGGTCCATCTCTGGAGGCATTCGAGCATCAACAGGACTGTTCGAGGGTTTGGAAAATCGTTAGAGAGCAAACATGGAGAAACGTAGCTCGGAGAAACATCATGGCAATTAACGCAGATTGGATAATATTTAGAAAAATATTAAAGCATGACTTAGCTTTAGACAGAACGACTGGTCGGCGGCGTATGGCGCTATCTGGTTGGCGAGAGGATGGACGTCTTCAACCTAGTCGGCGAATCTGCCCCTCAGGGCATGTTGGTAAGCGGCGGCGGTGTTGGTGAACTCAAAGGGTAGGGTCATAACCCCTAGAGTTTCCTGAGCAGCCTCTGTTAGATCTAGATCAAAGGGTGGTCGGCGCTGAACCAGAGTGTCTAGAGCCGATTCAGCGATGGAGAGGCAATCGACGAGCTTCAGACCGACCCGATCGATGGATACGATCAGATCATCATTGTTGATCTGCCTCCTCTAGTAGCGAGGAAGCGGGAGGCGAGTTGTTGATGAAGGTGACCTTGGAGGTGGTTCCAAGATCGGATCTTTAGTCGCAGGTGTGGGGGTGATCGACGAAGAATCGATCTACACCGCCTTGAGGAGCTCTCTGACTCTGTCAGCATTGATGATCCACGAGATCTATCTAACCATGAAGATCTAGCCGGGCTATAGGAGGAATGAAGAGCCTATGGAAAAAGCCATCTTGTTCGACAAGGAAATAGCACGTAAGCCCCTACCTGGCGCGCCAACTGTCGACAGAATATCATCAGTAGTCCTTCGAGGGGTATCCCATGAAGGTAGATTGATCGGCAGAGGAGCGTGAGATCAAGAACAAGAAGGCAACAGAGACACACGAGTTAGACAGGTTCAGGCCGTCAGTTTGATGTAATACCCTACTCCTATGGTCTGTTGATTTGTATTAGCTATCATATGATATTGCATGACTACATATGCATGTATCTTGATGTAGGCTGTCTGCTAGGGGACCCCTACCTCTCCTTATATAGTCTAGAGGGGTAGGGTTATAAGGAAAGTATCATATTTGGTACTATACAATATCTTGCGGTGCATATCGAGTATCGCCGTGCATGTCTTGATCTTGTGGGTTGTGCCACCTCTGATGGTGCGGCCCATGTCTTGTCTTGTGGATATTGGGGGCCATACACCCACAGCTAGTCCCCAAGCCTAATAGTAGGTGACGTAGTCATGTGGTGTTAGGGTCAGAAAGTAGAAGACCAGCCGAGCAGGCAGCCAGTCCCCGGGCGTAGCCATGAGATGAGAATAGCGCACATTCACCGTAAGGTGAAGTGTGCCCACTTAGTCCCTGAGCCTGCTGGAAGATGAAGAATGAATCTTGTAGCAGGGTCAAAGAAAAAGAAGTCTGAAAGCTTGCCGACATCGTCTAACATGCGCGTATCAAGACCCCAGACGTGCTGCCCAAGATCAGTACCCTGATCCGAATAGCATGGAGCAGCTTGATAGCACATCGATGAGACATGGCAAGATCCGAGCACCGAGGAGTCCTCGGTGTAGCCGGTGATGTCCGACCAGTGTTTTCCTAAATGCTAAACGGTAAACAGTCGGTCACATACCGTTTAGCCATTATTCAGGCAAAATGTCCCATTAAACAGGCTAAATGGCCAATTAAACGGGGTAAACGGATGATTAAACAGAAACGACGCACCACTGTGTAGCGTTTACACGGTGTTTAAATGGGCTAAACGACCGTTTAGGCGAACATGCAACCACCAAGGGAGTTCTCAGCGTAGCTGGCGATGTCTGAGCACCAAGGAGTCCCCGACGTAGGTGGCAATGTCCGAGCAATGAGGAGTCCCTGACGTAGCTAGCAACGTCCGAGCACCAAGGAATCCCCGGTGTAGCTGGCGACGTTTGAGCAGCAAGGAGTCCCCAGCGTAGCCGACGATGTACGTGCACCGAGGAGTCCCCGGCATAGGCAGCGATGTCTAAGCACTGAGGAGTCCTTAGCGTAGCTAGCGATGTTCGAGCACCGAGGAGTCCCCGGCATAGCTGGCAATGTCCGCGCACCGAGGAGTCCCCGACATAGCTGGCGATGTCTGAACACCGAGGAGTTCCCGGAGTAGCTGGTGATGTTCGAGCACCGAGGAGTCCTTGGCACTGCTAGTGATGTTGGAGCACCAAGGAGTCCCTAGCGTAGACGGTGATGTTCGAGCACCGAGGAGTCCCTAGCGTAGGTGGCGATGTTCGAGCATCGAGAAATCCCAAGCATAGCTAGCGACGTTCAAGCAATGAGGAGTTCCTAGTGAAGCTGGCGAGGTTTGAGCACCGAGGAGTCCCTAACATAGCTGGTAATGTCCGAGCACCGAGGAGTCCCTGGCATAGCTGGCGATGTCCGAGCACCGGCGTAGCTAGCGACGTCCGAGCACCAAGTCCCCGACGTAGCTGGCGATGTCTATGCGGTGAAGTGTGCCCACTTAGTCCTCGATCATGAAGAATCCATGCGTCGAGGAGTAACCAACATATCTGGCGATGAAGCACGAAAGATGAACAGTCTAGTCAACTGATCGACGGCGAAGTGAGCATTGAGCAGAAGCGACCGGCGAACAGTCTGATCAACTGGTCAGCGATGAAGTCGATGATCCTAGCGGTCCGACTAGTTGATTGGTGGTGAAGTCCGAGCACCAGGTGATCCGAACACCTGGACGATGATCCTGCAATACAAATATGTAGAATGGGTAGTACATGATGTATAAATATATGAACTCTAGAGAAAAATCAGCAATGGCGATGAAATAGCGTAAGTAGCTCGGCGATTAGTTGGTGTGAAGATGTATTTAATATAAACTACCCGAACAGTTAGTGTGTAGCTGAGTCTCTAGCCCTAGCTAGCCTGTTAACTATAACACGGAGCGTGGAGCCCGTGCACGTGTAGGAGGAACAAGCGTCGCTAAGAAGCCGTTGCCGATCACCCATAACACAGAGGGTAGACGCTCGTGCACGTGTAGGGAGGAGCCAGAGACAGGGCCATCTCTGGAGGCGTCCAAGCATCAACAGGACTGTTCGGGGGTTTGGAAAATCATTTGGAGAGCAAATATGGAGAAAACAGCTCGGAGAAACATCATGGCGATTAATGAAGATTGGAGAATATTTAGAAAAATATTAAAGCGTGACTTAGCTTTAGACAGAATGACTGGTCGGCGGCATATGACGCTATCTGGTCGGCGAGAGGATGGACGTCTTCAACCTGGTCAGTAAATCTGCCCCTTAGGGCATGTTGGTAAACGGTGGCGGTGTTGCTGAACCCAAAGGGTAGGGCCATAACCCCTAGAGTTTCCTGAGCAGCCTCCGATAGATCTAGATTGGAGGGTGGTCAGCACTGAACCAGAGTGTCCAGAGCTAATTCGGTGATGGAGAGGCAATCGATGAGCTTCAGACCGACCCGATCGATGGATACGATCAGATCATCGTTGTTGATCTTCCTCCTCTAGTAGTGAGGAAGCAGGCGGTGAGTTGTTGATGAAGGTGACCTTGGAGGTGGTTCCGAGATCAGATCTGCAGTTGCAGGTGCGGGGGTGATCGATAAAGAATTGATCTGCACTGGCTCGAGGAGCTCTCCCAATCTGTCAGCGTTGATGATCCATGAGATCGATCCTACTGTGAAGATCTAGCCGGGCTGCAGGAGGAACGAAGAGCATGTAGAAAAAGTCATCTTGTTCGACAAGGAAACAACACGCAAGCCCCTACCTGGCACGCCAACTGTTGACAGAATATCGTTGGCAGTCCTCCGAGGGGTATCCCACGAAGGTAGATTGATTGAAAGAGGAGCGTGAGATCAAGAACAAGAAGGAAACAGAGACACACGAGTTAGACAGGTTCAGGCCTTTAGTATGACGTAATACCCTACTTCTATGGTCTGTTGGTTTGTATTAGCTATCGTATGATATTATGTGACTGCATATGTATGTATCTTGATGTAACTTGTCCACTAGGGGACCCCTACCTCTCCTTATATAGTTTGGAGGGGTAGGGTTACAAGGAAAATATCCTATTTGATACTATATAATATCTTGTGGTGCACGCCGAGCAGTGCCATGCACGTCTTGATCTTGTGGGCTGTGCCACCTCTGATGGTGTGGCCCATGTCTTATCTTGTGGATATTGGGGGTCATACCCCCACAGTAACTGATTCATCTGTTTTTTTATATTTATCTGTTTTTCTGTTTTTCTATTTTTAAGCGTGACCTTATGCCTCTTAACTCTTGCAGGGTCTTGCGACGGGGCCATTCTTTGGCGTTGGCGCCCAAGAAAAGTGTTGCTCTTCAGGCAGAATGGGTGCTATCGCCTAATGTCACTCCTATTTTGGGCAGGAGCAGAGCCGATGTTGCAACCCCATCGACCGGTCAGGCGCCACCCACGGTGGCGCTCGTGCCCTCGGTGGGTCAAGCTGGCGTCGGGGCTAAAGAAACGCCCTCGGGGGTCACCGAGCAGACGACGGTGGAGGTGACTCCATCGCCTACGTCGGAGCAGACAGAGCTGCCGCCCATGCTTGTGGCGCCCTCTATGGTGGGCATGGCCCCACAAGTTGAGGCCTTGGCGTCACAAGCGGAGGTGGCCACGACCGTGACAAGCCAGGCGTAGCCGGACATAGCGATGGTGGTGTCCGAGGGAGAGGCACAATCCGAGCCACCGGCGGCCTAGGCGGCGGTGCCCGAGGTGGGCTGGACGAAGGGGGACATGGCTGGAGGGTCCCTAGGCGTCATGGCGGTGGTGGAGAGGATCAGCAAAGGGCCCCCCTCAGCCCTGATATCGAGGGGCAGCCGCTCGCCTGCATAGGGTGAGCCACTGCTCCAGTGGATGGCTCCTCAAGACCCAACGTCAACTCTCTTCTCGCTCGACGATGCTACAGAGAACACAGAGTGGGAGAGTCTCGAGATTGGGTTCTCGGACATGATGGATGCCTTGAGCCAGGCCAGGGGCGTCCTGCGTTATGTCATCATTCCCACTAGCCGGGTATCCACTTGATCTTCCCTCTCCTTTCTTCTTTCTTCGTGTATTTTTGTATTTTCATATTTTTTATACTGGTCTTCTTTTCAGTCCCTCATTGCTCATAGCCAGGAGAAATCCTAGTTTCTCCACGAGTAGAAGGTGGAATGGGACCGCCTCACCGAGGAGGACTGGCTACATGAAGATGTGAGCGCTCAACTTACTACCGCCCAATAGCGGGAAGCGAGGCGTGTCGGGACGCGGAGGAGATCCATGGGATGTTCTAGGATCTATCGGCGAGGGTGCAGCAGGACGAGGAGGCGGCCACCGGGGTTCGAAAGGAGCGGGATGAGCTACTCCAAAAGGACGCCGAGGCCAGCCAATGGGCCATCGAGCTCTTGGGAGAGCTAGAGAGGGAGCGGGACCTCAAGCTAGAAGCCGAGGAAAGGTCCATGACCATGCAGCAGAGGGCGAATCAGGATGCTGAGGTGATCGCCCGGCTATGCAGGGAGTGAGACAAGCTACGCTAGACCACAGAAAGACTCCACTTAGAGCGTGGCATGGTACACGAGGAGCACGACCAGGCCGTCCGAGAGCGCGACGAGGCACGTCAGGTGGTCAGCTCCCTCCGGGCGGATCTTGGAGCTGCGATGACCCAAAGGCTAGAGGCTGAGAGCATCTCTGCCGGGCTAGGTACGGAGCTTGCCGAGGTGCGGGGGATTCTTTAGGCCGAGAGTGATGAGCATGATCTTCTACGTGCCACCGTCGGGGTCGTCTTCGATGACCTAGGGGTGGCGCGGCCAAAGGAAACTGGCTCACTTGCGGCCCATGCCATGGATATCACGGCACGGGTGCGCTAGCTTGAGGAGAATGCCTTTCACGCTGGGATCACCCAAGTCTTTGCTGTTGCCCGCTCTCATTATGATAACTTGGAGGTAATGAGCCTCGGCTTTGCGCCTGGCTATGAAAACTCTAAGCTAGACGAGATTGAGAAGGCGGTGACTCCCATTGCGCGGAACCTGGCGAACATGCTAAAAGACATAGTTCTCTCTCCGAGGAAGTAGTTAGTTGAATATCTTTGATAAACATTTATCTGTAATATGCAGACAAGTGTTGGTACTTTTGTGTCCGAAAATAGATTTGTAATTTCATTTCACAATTTTGTTTCGTTCGTTTGAGCTTACTTTCTTCCCTTTTGCAATTGAGAAAAAAGGTGTATGCGATCCGACCCTTCCGTTCATTAAGACCATAGGGCCCGAGGTGTATAAGGGGGAAATTTTGATTATGCTAGTGAGCAAAGTTACCGTAGCCATCGGGGCGTGGGTTTTTTACTGTCTTACCAGGCATGCTCGTTTATCTGCTCCCACAAACCTTGCCGCTAACCTTAATGCGAGGAAGAGGTCTGATGCAACGACTGTTTCAAAAAAAGGAGGTATTTATACCTTTATCAGCCCCCGAGTGAGATCCGACCTCTTGTGGTCGCTGGGGTCAGATGTTACTGGAGACCGAAGCGAGGGTAGCAAACTTACTTTTGTTTTCACACGTACCCCTTACGATTTTAGCGATCGTTCCATGACCATGCATATCGAATGTCCACCTTCCCTGAGCCCTCACACGTGGTGAGGATTCAGTCAAGGGTCGGCTCATTGTGTGACTATCGCTCCATTCATGATTTGCGCAACTAGAGGGGTTGAGGCTACATCACTTGCCTCGACGGCTCGAGTGACGTGCTTGATGAGCTCGCTAACAGGGATGTTCGAACGAAATCTGATCCCGTTGCTTTGCAATAGGGTCAGCAAAGCCCCCGGGTGGTGTTCTGTTGCTCCTTGACCTGCCTTCCAGCAGATTCCCCCTCAATGGGGATTCCATGGGCTTGGCTTGAGGCTAGATTGAACTAGAACATTGAGATGACCCTATCTGCCTCAATGCGGGTTGGGCAAAGGCCGCTGAGGCTCATCTGTGTTTTCTCCCCAAGCTCTTGTTTGACGCGAGGCGGCCTCGAACCCTTCATGGGCCAGCCTTTGAACCTTGGTCTCTCGATCTCGGATCGAGCGGCTCGAGCCCCTGAGTCCTTTGGGGTCTGATAGGGGTCGGCCGTGTTTCGCGCGTCACCTCGTCCTTAGTTTCCGCAACCGGAGGGGCTGAGCTGACAACACTTGCCTCGAAGGCTCGAGTGTCACGCTCGATGAGCTCTAACGGGTATGTTCGTGTGGAATCTAGGTCCATCATTCACAGATGGGGTTGGCAAAGCCCTCATGTGGCATTCCACTACTTCTTAACCCGCCTCCCGGTAGATGCCGAGCCGTTCGATAGGCTCAAGTGGCCCGTTGGCCTCTCCTCGATGGAGATTGTATGGGTTTGGCTCGAGGTTAGAATCGAACGAGAAAGGTCGAGATGTCCCTGTTTGCTTTTGAGCGGGGTCGGGCAAGGCCGCTAGGGCTCATCTCAGTTTTTCTCCCTTGGCTATGTTTGACATGAGGTGGCCTCAAGCCCTTTGCGGGCTAACCTTCGAACCTTGATCAGTTGCCGCTCATATCGAATGAGGCGGGTGCCGCCTCTTGGCACAACACGAAGCGTTGAGATGCGACGATCACATATGCAATGTTTGGATGTATAGGATTAATGTACGATTTAATTAAAACAAAAGCAGAGGTCAATAATGTTACCTCAGTGGCATGAGTGACGAGAAGCTCTTACCAGACATGTTCTTGCAAGGTTCGGGTCCAACATTTGCGATGGGGCCAGCGTGACCTACACGAGCATCGCAATTTTTTGTTTCTGTCTCTCGGTGGTGATCTGAGTTGTTCGATCGTTTTTAGGTGACCTGACAACTTCTCCTTGAAGGAGATTCTATAGGAGGACCCCTCTGAACCCTTCTCGAGAAGGCGGATGCTAAAGATTAGGGCATGGGGAACTATGAATTTAATTATGCTGGTGAACAAAAACACCGTAGCCGCCGAGGCATAGGGTCTAGCGGTTCATCTAGTTCTACTCAAAGTTTTACACCCGCACCCCATGTCTCTAGTTTTTAAACATAAAGAGGGGTCAGGCGATGAGGATGTCTAAACAAGTAGACACTCTCGGCAGCCCCCGAGCGATGTTCGTGCCCCTGCCGCTGCTAGGGTCGGAAGCTCGGTAATGAAATTAACACACAAAGTAAGTAAACAGAGGTGCTTATCTTTTAGCGGTCGTTCATCTATCATTTTACTTGGGCCGTCCGATCAACCTAGTAGGCCCGTTGGGCCCCCCTAGATGGGGGTTCCATCGTTGGGTCGTTCCATGGTCCTACCTAGGGAAGCGGAGAGTCACCTGCATGCGGGTGCGCCCTGATTCTCGCGCTCAGCGTGCAGTAGTGGTGGGCCATGCCCAGGCAACATCCTATTTGACCAGGTGATGTCTTGTCGACTAGAGCATGTCCCGTCAGTCCAGGCGCGTCCCCTCAGATTCCCATCAGCATCGATTTCCCATCTGCATTGAATAGGGGAAGGAAGAGAGTTTTTTGTCCCAACCTTTCACCTTTCCTTGGTTGCTGCGCCTCTTCCTTAAATAGGGAGGGGGAGGGGAGCTCTCATCCCATTCCTTTGCTTATTCCTGAGCCGCTACCTCTCCTCCTTTCTCCTTCTCGTCGAGCATGTTCGTATGTCGCGGCGATTCCTAAGTGAGAGAGGGTAATGCGAGGGAGAGGAGAACTCACAGATCCATTCATGAATCCAGAGTGTGATGTTGAGATGGAGGTCATCCAATGTAGATGAGATGGTGCTGGCCACCTTTGTCGAGAAGGGGCCGCTGCTGCCGAAGGAGGAGGCGCACTAGAGGGTTCTGAGCATCGTCGGCTTTGCCGTCATTCACGAGGCCTTCGTCGGGATGGAGCCATATGGGAAGCCCTTTCGGTGAATCTTCTCTGGGCAAGTCTTGTTGGTAGGGAGGCCACCCAGGACTACGTCAATGGGGGGGTTCTCCCTTGCAGCCGCTTAGATCAGCCAATTCATGAAGCCCAATGAGATGTTAGAGACATCTGTTGGCTATGGCGGCCTTTCTTTGGTGGGGAGCGCCCCCTGTCCAGGTGCCATTGTCAGGGTTGCGGCTGATCACGATGGCATAGTCCCTGGATGCCCTGGCGAATGCACCATAGTCACCGATGTGGTGCTCGACGTTGCAGTTGATGGCGCCCTCGAGGATCCCGTGGAGCGGTAGGACGTCGCCGATGGAGAGCATGGCGCGGCGACCGTAGTAGTGCTCATAGTAGAACTGGTCAGAAACTATAATCAAATAAGTTGTGGGGGAGCCCCCAAGTGAACAATCTTTTATATTTATGAATACATTAGTCCTTTTCATGATGAAATCACCTTGTAAGCGATGAATTTGTGCAAAAAATGAACAAGTTTTCAACTTTCATTATGGCAAACAACTTTTCAGCTCTTCTCCCTCTTTTTGTAGAAGAGGTTTGGTGCCTTCTAACCCTTCCCATAGTTAAGGTCATAAAAAACTTAGAGTGCGGGTGAAACAATTCTGATTACGCTGGTGAGCAAGGAGGTTGTAGCCGCTAGGGCATGGGTTTCCCGCAGTCCTACCAGTTGTACTCAGATTTTGTTCCTAAAATCCTAGCCTTTAGGACTTGCCATGAGAAAAGAGTGAAAACTCAGAGAATGTTTGCAAAGATAACACAGAGAGTGTTTGCAAGATAAACATACTTATATCAGCCCCCAAGTGAGGTCCGACCCCTCGCAATTTGCAGGGGTCGGATGTCACTAAAGATCGGGGATTTTTGAAGACAAAAACTGATAAGAAAAAGTATGCGTTATTTTAAGGGTAAAAATGATATAGCTGCTCAATGTTCTAGGCGTTGGTGAAAACCTCGCCGTCGATGGTTTTCGACTTATAGGCGCCTGGCCGGAGTACTTCCGCGACGACGTATGGCCCTTCCCAGGGCGGGGAGAGCTTGTGACGGTCCTTGTTGCTCTGCACGAGGTGGAGAACTAGGTCCCTGATGTTGAAGGCTCAGTCCCACACCCATCGGTTGTGGTACCGACATAGGGCCTGCTGGTACTTGGCTGAACGGAGGAGGGCGATGTCGTGAGCTTCGTCTAGCTGGTCCATGGCATCTTGGTGGGATGCCTCAGCTCCCTGTTCGTCGTATGCTCTGATTCTTGGCGCTCCATAGTCAAGGTCAGTTGGGAGGATGGCCTCGAAACCATAGACCATGAAGAAAGGCATGTAGCTGGTGGCCCGGTTGGAAGTTGTCCTCAGTCTCTAGAGCACCACAGGGAGCTCGATGACCTAGTGTGCGCCGAATTTGTTCAACCAGTTGAAGATCTTGGGCTTGAGGCCCTGTAGGAGCATGTCGTTTGTGCGCTCGACCTGCTCGTTTGTTCGGGGGTGCGCAACGGTGGCCCAATCGACCCAGATGTGTTATTCATCACAAAATCAAAGGAATTTCTTACCGGTGAACTGTGTGCCATTGTCCGTGATGATGGAGTTTGGTACTCCAAAGCGATGGATGATGTCGAGGAAGAACAGCATGGCTTGCTCGGATTTGATCACGGAGATCGGCCAAGCTTCGATCCATTTTGTGAACTTGTCTATGGTGACAAGCAAGTGGGTGTGGCCCCCAGGCGCCTTTTTGAGAGGCCCAACCAGATCGAGCCCCCAGACCATGAAGGGCCATGTGATGGGGATCATCTGGAGTGCCTGGGCCAGGAGGTGAGTTTGTCGAGCGTAGTACTGGCACCCTTTGTAGGTGCGTACGATCTGCTCGACGTCGGCTACTACAGTGGGCAAGTAGAAGCACTGTCGGAATGTGTTCCCAACCAAGGTTCTAGGCGCGGCGTGGTGATCATAGACCCCATCGTGGATATCGCTCAGCAGAAGCTTCCCCTGTTCGATAGGGATACAGAGCTGTAGAATCCTGGTGTGGTTTCATTTGTAGAGTTCACCCTCTACAAGAACGAAGGACTTAGCACGATGTGCGAGCCGTCGAGCTTCTATCTTGTTAGTCGGTAGCATGTCATGGAGGAGGTAGTCGAGGTAGAGTGTTCTCTAGTCGTCCAGAGGGTTGGGCTCTATCGCTGGATGACTAGATCCTCCTCAAGCTCCATGACCTTAGGGCTAGATGGAGCCATCGGTTGGTTAGCCCCCAAGGCTAGATCAGGTGGGCCATCATTGGCCTGTTCTGACCCTTCATAGTGCACCAAGGGTTTGTGTTGGTCACTGGCAAAGACGCCCATTGGCACCGGCTCTCAACTGGATGTCACTTTTGCAAGCGCGTCGACCGCCTCTTTGAGGTGCCTTTAGATGCGATTGAGTTCGAGGCCGTCGAATTTGTCCTCTGGCCATTGGATTTGTCCTCCAACTGTTGGACTTCTTGGTAGTACGCATCCATCTTGGCGTCGTGGCAGCTCGACTCCTTCGTGACTTGGTTGACGACCAGCTGGGAGTCACCTCGGATGTCAAGGCATCAGATGCCCAACTCAATGGCAATGCATAGGCCATTGATGAGTGCTTCATACTCGGCCATGTTATTTGATGAGGGAAAATGGAGATGAACCATGTACCTCATGCGGACCCCAAGGGGTGATACGAAGACTAGCCCCACACTGGCGCCCTTCTTCATCAGTGATCCATCGAAGTACATCGTCTAGTACTCTTGATCGACGACTGCTAGTGGTGTTTGGACCTCGGTCCATTCCACGATGAAGTCGACCAACACCTAGGACTTGATCGCTGTTCGAGAGGCATACATGATGCCTTGATCCATCAACTCGAGTGCCCACTTCGTGGTTCTTCCCATGGCATCTTGGCTATGGACAACCTCGCCGAGGGGAATGACGTCACGACGGTCATAGGGTGTGACTCGAAGTATTGGCATAGCTTACTATTGGTGATGAGGATGGCATATAGGCGCTTCTAGATTTGGGAGTAGCAGGTTTTAGAGTCAGATAGTACCTTGCTAATGAAGTACATAGGGCGCTGCACCTTAAGGGCGTGCCCCTCTTCCTCCTGCTCTACTACTAGAGCGACGCTGACCACTTGCATGGTGGCCGCTATGTATAGCAGGAGGGATTCTCTATCGCTTGGAGGAACTAGGATCGGGGGCCTTGTTAGAAGTAGTTTGACCATGTCAAGTGTCTCCTGGGCCTTGGATGTCCACTCGAAGTGGTCGGCTTTCTTTAGGAGTCCATAAAGGGGGAGACCTCATTCACCGAGGCACGAGATGAATCAGCTGAGGGCGGCGAGGCACCCTGTGATTTGTTGAACCCCTTTATGTTCTAAATCAGGCCCATCCTTGTGATGGCTGAAATCTTCTCCGGGTTGGCTTCGATGCCATGCTCGGAGATGATGAAGCCGAGCAGCATGCCCCTTGGGACCCCAAAAACACACTTCTCAGGATTGAGTTTGATGCCATTTGCCCGGAGCTTCGCAAAGGTTTTCTCAAGATTGGCAACAAGGTGGTCATCCCATTTGGACTTAACTATGATGTCATCAACATAGGCCTCAACGGTAAACCTAATGATGTCCCCGAAGCATCTAAGCATATAGCGCTGGTACGTAGCCCCACTGTTCTTCAGGCCAAACAACATCGAAACATAGCAGAACGATCCGAAGGGGGTGATGAAAGACATCATGAGCTGGTCGAACTCTTTCATCATGATTTGATGGTAGCCAGAGTACGCATCAAGGAAGCAGAGGGTTTCGCACCCCGAGGTAGAGTCGACTATTTGGTCTATGCGTGGCAAAGGAAATGGATCCTTTGGGCATGCTTTGTTCAGACCCATATAGTCAACACACATCCTCCATTTCCCGCACTTCTTTCGTACAAGAACAGGATTAGCTAACCACTCTGGGTGGTATACTTCCCTGATGAATCCGACCATCGATAGTTTTGCTATCTCTTCACCGATGGCCCTGTGCTTCTCCTTGTTGAAGCAACATAGGCGTTGCTTCACCGGCTTAGAGCCTAGATGGATCTTCAAGGTATGCTCGGCGACCTCCCTCGAAATGCCTGGCATGTATGAGGGTTTCCACGCAAAGATGTCTTTGTTGCCACGGAGGAAGTCAACGAGCACACTTTCCTATTTGGAGGAAAGTGTGGTACCAATGCGTACTATTTTACCCTTGGAGCTGCTGGGATCTATGAGGACCCCCTTGGAACCCTCTACCGATTTGAATGACCCAGTCGATTTCTTCGCATCGGGCGCTTCTTCGGCGACCTCCTCCTTGAGGGCGGCGTGTTCCTCAAAGGCAATGATTGCCGTGGCATGGCCACAACACTCGACCTCGCACTCGTAGGCATGCTGGAAGGAGGTGTCGATGGTGATGACCCCATGGGGGCCCAACATCTTTAGCTTGAGGTATGTATAGTTGGGGACGGCCATGAACTTCGTGTAGCATGGATGTCCTAGGATGGCGTGGAAGGTTCTAGGGAACCCAACCACCTCGAAGGTGAGGGTCTCAGTCCTGTAATTGAACTGATCCCCAAAGGTAATGGGCAGATCGATCTGCCTGAGTGGCATGGCCTACTTCCCAGGCATGATGTCATGGAAAGGTTCTTGGGTTGCACGGAGGCGCATTCGGTCGACGCCCATCTCGTCGAGCGTCTTAGCGTACACTATGTTGAGGCCGCTGCCTCCATCCATCAGAACTTTGGTGAGTCACTTTGGGCCAACGATTGGGTCAACCACAAGCAGATACCTCCTCAGGTGCGGGATGGTATCTGGATGGTTGGTCCAATCGAAGGTTATGACAGACTCCGACCACCGGAGGTAGGGAGGTGTGGTCGGTTGGGCCGTGTAGACTTCACGACGTGTGACATTATGACGGCGTTTGGAGTCGTAGGCTGCTAATCCTTCGAAGATCATAAGGCAGTCGTCTAGCATTGGAAAGCCGTTGTCCTTCTCCTCGGCATCGTCCATAGTGGGGGGAGGGTCCTTCCCCTGCTCCCCTTTGTTGGAGCCTCTAGACAAGAACCGCCGCATGAGGCTGCAGTCCTTGAGCAGATGCTTGATAGGAAAGGCGTGGTTCGGGCACGACCCCTTGAGTAATTTTTTGAAGTGGTTCGGAGTGCCCTCTATGGGCTTCTGACCACCCTTGTGGTCAGCCATGGCCACGAGCGAGTCCTCGCATTGTTGCTTCTTATTCTTCCTTTTGGCGAAACGATTGGAGGTGCCTTCACTGGCACCCTCATCCTGCCTTGCCTTGCCCTCAAGTTGATCAAAGATCACTCCAACCACCTCTTCTCCTGAGGCGTGGCTAGTGGCGATGTCTAGGAGTTCCTTGGTGGTTCATGGGCCCTTGCATCCTAGCTTATGAACCAGGGACTCGCAGGTCATCCTAGATAGGAAGGCTCCTATCACGTCAGCGTCGGCGACATTAGGGAGCTCGTTGCACTATCGGAAGAAGCATCGGATGTACCAATGGAGGGTCTCACCAGCCTTCTAATGGTAGTTCTTGAGGTCCCATGGGTTCCTAGGGCACTTGTAAGTGCTCTGGAAGTTTCCCACAAAGATCTCCTTTAGGTCCGCCCAACTCTGCATTACGTTGGATGGAAGGTGTTCCAACCACGCTCGTGCCAAATCGGCCAAGAACAGTGGAAGGTTGTGGATAATGAAGTCGTCATTATCCGCACCACCAGCTTGATAGGCAAGCCTATAGTCTTCAAGCTAAAGTCCAGGGTTTGTCTCCCTAGAGTACTTAGGGATATTGGTAGGTGGTCAGTACCTTGGTGGGAAAGCAGCGTTAAGGATGTGCCGGCCGAAGGCCTAAAGGCCTAGCAGGCCAGGGCTCGGGCTTCGGTCCTCACCACTATCGTAGCATCCACCATGACGAGGGTGATAGCCGCGGTGGGCTCCTTCTCTTGGGTCATTGTAGGTACGTCTGTGGGCGTCGAGGGTGCTGCGTGCGTCATGGTTACGGCCGACACGCTGATGTATCTGGGCCGCAGCGCGCTGCCCGCTGCCTTGTGGTGCTTGGTGCACTAATGCATCCCTAGCGGGGTGCACCGACGGCGTACGCTGGCTGGTGTCGAGCTCGCGTCGCTAAGACAATGAGCTTTTTGCCTGCTGCACCGCCACACGCTCGAGCAGCGTGCGAATTTCACGGTGGGCCCGACGATCCTTAGGAGTTGCGGCCTCTGGAAGGCCATGAAGCAAGGCCGTTGCGGCGGTGATGTTCTGGCTTGCCCGAGCGCAGCAAGGAAGGGTTTCACCATCGGCGATGATCTTTCGATTCACATCACGGGACATGGCGCGTGCGCGCCCACGGTTTCCATGGCGTTTGATCTCCCGATCGACCTCCGCGTATTCCCGCACAAGCGTGAGTCCGACTTCATCAATCTCCCACTTTTGGGCTCTTAGCTGCTCCACCCCTACGTGAGGTGGGGTCGCCGTCCCTATTCGGTTCCATCGCCGGGGTAGCCTCCTCTACAGAGATGCTCTCGATGTGTCCCTCGGGGGTACCCGCTATGAAACATTCCCAGGAGGGGCGATGGCTCCCCCTGCTGGAGTTAGAGCCAGAGTCTGACCCCAGCTCCTCCATGAGGAGGCCGTGGAGCGATTTCATGACGCTTTCGATCATCCTCAAGAACTCGTTGTTCGCGGGGGACGGGATCGTGCACTGTGCCACAAGGTGGCTAACGGTCGCCGCGGTGTTGTGGAGACTGAACGGAAGCGCCGTTGTGGCACTCCATGCGGAGTGTTCCGGAGAGAGGGTGAGGCGGTGCGGGTCCTCCCTGGACGGCTGAGGTCCAAGGGAGACGTCGGGCTAGCGCTCAAGCCTCCCGTAGTTGAAGTCGATGGAGGGGAGAGATTGGATGGCGACATGGGCCAACGCCAACTGTGCTCCCACCGTGACGATGAAGTCCAGGTCACCAAAACACACGTGTGCACCCAGGACCCAGCTGATTGCGTGGCTAGCCATCCGAGGCCTGATTTGGAAATGCACTGAAAGGATCAAGATGCCCAAGAGGGGGGGTGAATTGGGCTAATTCTAAATTCTCTTGCAATAATCAAATCCTACGGATAGCCCAATTAACCCTTTGTGCCTAGAAAAGTGTTTATATCAAACTAATGCACAACAACCTCTCAAACTATGTTCCAAACTTACTCTAGCAAGCAATTCTATGGATGTAAAACAAGTATTGAATTGCTCAAAATAAATACTCAAAGTAAGTGCTCAAAGTAAGTAGAGAGAGAAAGGAACGCGGCGATGTTTTGCCGAGGTATCGGAGAGTCGCCACTCCCCACTAGTCCTCGTTGGAGCACCCGCGCAAGGGTGTAGCTCCCCCTTGATCCGCGCAAGGATCAAGTGCTCTCTACGGGTTGATTCTTCGACACTCCGTCGCGGCGAATCACCCAAAGCCGCTCACAACTTGAGTTGGGTCACCCACAAACTCCGCCGGGTGAACACCAAACTCCCAATCACCACCAAGCCGTCTAGGTGATGGCGATCACCAAGAGTAACAAGCACGAACTCTCACTTGACCACGCGAAGCCTAATGAGAAGATGGATGCACACTTTGCTACTCTTGATTTGCTAGTGAGGCTACTCTCTTGGATTCTCAAATCACAAACACCTCACTAGGATCTTGCTCTTCTTGGCACTCACAAATGTGTTTCTCAGCTGTTGGAATGAGCAAAGGATGCTCCACTCACGAGTGGAGCTTCTATTTATAAGCCAGCCTGAAAAACTAACCGTTATGAGCTTCTGCGGGATGACTGGACGCTCCGGTCATGATGACCGGACGCTCCGGTCAGTTCAACCCGTGAACCAGCATTCAAGTGATGACCGGACGCTGTCAGGGTCCAGTCAGTACCGACCGGACGCGTCCGGTCGCTCTTGGATGCTTACTGTAAACGACCGGACGCTGGATACTCAGGGTCCGGTCACACTGACCGGACGCGTCCGGTCACACTTTTCCAAGTCTGGACCCTTATTGGAGTTGACCGGACGCTGGCCCTCAGCGTCCGGTCACATGACCTCCCAGCGTCCGGTCACACCAGACTTGATCTTCTCGGTCAAATGAACTGACCGGACCCTGCGGCCAGCGTCCGGTCGCACCGGAGCCAGCGTCCGGTCAGTATTTGACCCTCCATTCACTTCCAACTTCCGAACATATGTGAATGAAGTTTGCTCCAAAGGATCTTAGGCATTCATAGGAGCTACCTAGAGCTAGTTTTAACAAGTGTGCACCACACCTAACTCACTAGACTCAACTAGGTCAAGCTACCCGTTCATACCCCCCTTCATAGTACGGCCAAAGGAAAAACAAAGTCCTAAACTACTCTAAGTGTCTCTCCAACTTCAATTGACACTTAGAACTAGTTATCCTTAACCTTGTCGTCCATCCTTTGAAAACCGAAACGATTTCCATCGTAGGGGCATGACAACCTCGATTGCCCAATCGATCTCCATTACCATGACCTAACTTAATTGCCTCTGCAGAACACACGTTAGTCATAGTAATCTTGTATTGACATTAATCACCGAAATCCAACTAGGGGCCTAGATGCTTTCAATCTCCCCATTTTTGGTGATTGATGACAATACCACCTCGAGTATGTTATGGAGTGAGGTTTTTGATGGGCTTGGTTCATATAAGCTTTTGTCAATAAGAACAAAAGAGTTAGTCAAGCTTATATGACCCAAGCCAACACAATGTACTCAAAGGATATGAATTAAGCATGAGTACAAATAACAAAGCTCATTTGCTTCGAAGTAAAAACGCGGAAGCAAAAGCAAATGAGCATTCCACAAGTGATATGACATATAGATAAAGCAAAGTAGAAATCACATATGTCAAATATCACAATCATGTAGATAGCACTATCACATGTATATATAATAGTATGCATGAAAGAAAACACACGAATGCATAAGTAATAGTGTATCACACAAATAAAACTCCAAATGTATATAATAAGCTAATACTAGATAACTAGCTCCCCCTAAAACTCGCTCCCCCTAAGTCTACATACTCAAACCCTCTCCCCCTTTGGCGTCAAACACCAAAACCTAAGGGTCAGTCGGTGGGGCTGCAGTGGACGAGTCGGGCGCTGAAGTACGTGGAGCAAGGTGGAACTGGGCGCCATCATCATCTGACTCTGAGCTCTGAACTGACTGACCCTCTGAAGCAGGAAGTGTCGCTGAAGCGGTCTGGGTCTGAGCTGGTGTTGCCTGTGAAGCTGCAAGTATGTCTGTCGTAGGATCTGACGAGGCGACAGACGAGGGGAGCCTCTGAGTAGTCATGATAGCTGGAGCTGCTGTAGACGGACCGGCAGTATGCATGTGAGGCAGAGTAGGCATGCCGGTCAACTCGCTGAATGATGCTCCAAGACTCCTGGAGACTGACGACTCAGGCACGAATAGCGAGGAAGTCTGCTCTGGTGAGAAACCCATGTGATAAGGAGTGAACTGCGGGGCTACACCAGGTGAAGCTAACCACTGGGACACCTGTACAGGAGGTGAAGTAAACTGAGCTGGAGGCTGTCCCTGACTCTGAAGCCCGATGGGCTGTACTGCTGGAGTCGTCGAAGTGGTAGGAGGCTGTGCAAGCTAGGGCGAAGTCTGTGGCAGTGGAATCCCAATGGCTGTCACTACATGCTGCATGAATCCCATGAGCTGCTGCTGCATGAGTAACTGCTGGTGCTGAAAGAGCTGCTGCTGCCGCTGAAACTCGTCCTGACGAGCCTGAAACTGTGCGAAGTTTGTAGCTGTCTCCTGTGCCTATCGTGTCTGATCCTGCTGCATCCGCTCAAGAATAGCAATGAGAGCGGGGTCTGTCTGTGGAGCAGGTGGAGCAGAACTGGAGCTACCGGCCTCTGCATCGTGTCTGCGTGGAGGCATCTGAGGTATAGGCTGGTAGTCGTCGTCAGAGCTGTCACTGTACTCACTCACCTCCTACTGTGCCTCTAGCTCCGCCTCCTCAGTGGCTGCAATCCCTCTGATGATCTCGTCCTGCTGAGCTGCAGACTCTAGCACATCGGGGCGACGGCTAGGCTGACTGGGTGCCTAAGGAGTGGCGTGTCTAATCCTCTGTGACAGGTTGTAAGCTAGGAACTCTGTAGTGGCACCTATATACTCATCCATCATGCCAGGGGGCTTATCAATCACAACTCTGCGGATGAGGAACGTGATCCAGTGAGCATAGGGAAGCTGCCTGCGACCCTTGAATCCCTCAGCTATAGTATCCTCCATCTCTGAAAGAAGGAAGGTCCCAGATGTCAAACACTGTCATCTGCATGATGGCATTGAGAAGCCAGAGCTGTAAGCGAGTCAGGCCCTCCCTGTATCCCAACCTGGGAAGCAGTGTCCTCCTGATGATGGCCTCTAGTATCCTCGCTGTAGGAGTCAAGTCACTGGGGTTCCTGCTCGACCCCTCACCAAACGGCTCCTTGAAGCAATGGCGCACTAAGTCTGTAGGGGGCACCAACCCTCCATGAGGACGCCTGGGAGGCTCCTGATGTCCATAGCAAACCTCATGCATCCTTACAGGCTGCTCCTGTAGTCTCAGTATCTCTCTGGCCCTGCTACTCGTCACTCTATAGTCTTTGCCGTTGAAGGCAAAGTGAATGAATCTGTGATGAGGATCGATGTAGAGCGAGGCATAAAACTGACGAACCCAAGAAGGTACATATATCCCTGTCCGTCCAATCAGATCTGACAGTCCTGGCAAATATGACAAGTATTGCCGAATGCCTCTCTCGGCTGCTGCCACTAATGGACTCTATCGGACAGACCCTCTGTGATCTGAACACTGCCCCACTGTTTAGATATGCATTGTAGAAATCCTCCTGCAGTGGCGTGTAGAACCCCTCAGCTGCTCTCTCATCCCTCCTCGGAGGGAACCAAACCTCAAACTCAACAAACCGCAGCTGCTGAACCTGCCTGGCTGTAGCGGCCCTCAAGTCGAGGTGAACCACTGGAGGCGGACCCTGTGGTCTGGGCGGAGGGCGTGAACCCCTGCGCCGTGTAGCTGGCCTCGGTGGAACTGCAGCACTGGTACGACTCGAGCGGTGTAGCTGAGGTGCTGGCTCGGTCTCCTGACTCTCCTGAGTCTCCTGGGCTAGCTGAGGCTCTGCTGGTGGAGGCTGCTGCTGTGCTGACGGACCCTCCTCAATGGCAACCCGTCGTCCTACAAACTGTGGCAGTCCCTAGCTGGACTACCATGACGACGCTCAACCTCCTCAATCGCAGCTCTGACTGCGGGTGAAACTGGCTGATCTGCAATGACAATTCCCCTGTGGGTGCCACCTCTCTCGGCACGCTCTGCGGCCTCTGCAACAGCTGCTGCTCTGGCTGTCTCTGCGTCGGGGTACTTCCGCTTTTTGGATGTTACTTGCTTGGTTGATTTGCCCTTGGATCCGGCTGGCTGACGAGGCGGTGGCCTCCGATCATCATCACCTGGACCACCACCAACATTCTTGGTGCGAGCCATCTGAACTGACAAGATGGTGAACTGTCGCTGATGAAGATCAACTATCAAACTGCTGCTTTCGAGGCGTGGCCTCGATCCTTACTCGCGAGCTTGGCTCCGAGTTTACTGCCAACTGCCAGACGAAACACAACAGAACCGACTCGCTGCACGATAGAATAGATGGATATACAAATAAATACCATATATCTAATAGATGCGAAATCCTAATAGAGAAAGCAATTTTAGATGCGAACTTGAATCGAGTGGCTTTCTACCTGACGATCAGCGATCCGAGAATAGATAAGACGTCACGTGGGGGATCTCGGAACCGGTTAGGGTTAGGTCAAACGCCCTGAATGCAATGGGGAATCAATGTATTTAGAATTTGATCTAGGTCACAATTGGAGATCAAGATTGAACCACAAGATTTGCCTTACCAAACAATGGGAGGATAGGGCAAGATCACTTGGCGAGGATTTTCAGCCTTGGCACCGATGGAACGACGAGCTTGTGTGCGAGAGGGCCGGTGAGGAGCTGAGCAGGCGGTGGCTTACGAGACGGCGACGTGGCTGCGACTGGTCGGTGGTGGCGCGGGGCAGGGGCACGGAGACGTGCGGCTGGGCAGGCGCGGGACTGCGGCGCGAGGCTGGCGCGGGGGCCAGGCGAGGTGGCGCAACGGTCGGCGCGAGGGACGGCGGCGACCCAGCGCTTGGGTTGGCGGCTGCGGCGGCGCGGCTAGGCAAGAGGTGGCGGCTTGGCTGTGGGCTCACGGTGGCTCGGGTTAGGTCAAGGAAGAAGAACCGAAGGTTCGGATAAATAACCCCCAAAACGCGACAGAAAAGGAAAAGGGAAAAGAGTCCTTGACGCGCGAGATCCACTGACCGGACGCTCCGGTGGTAGCGACCGGACGCTACCACCCAGCGTCCGGTCGATTCCAGAGAGGTCCAAATCCTCTGGAATCGCGACCGGACGCGTCCGGTGGTCCATGACCGGACGCAGGCAGGGTCCGGTCAGTTTAACTTTGTCATCCTCCGATCGACCGGACGCTGAGCCCTTTCTGACCGGACGCACAGACGCAGCGTCCGGTCACTCCTTCAACAGCAGTTCACCTCCTAGTGAACTGACCGGACGCTGGACAGCAGCGTCCGGTGCAGCGTCCGGTGCACCTTTTTCAGCAATCCTTCAACCTTCCTTTGCGCTGTCTGTTCCCAATCAAGTCCCAACTTGAATAAGATCCAAATAAACACTAATTGGGACTGATGTGAGTGACCTCTCTCAAACCCTCATATTTTTCAAAATATTTTGCCTTAGGCTATAATTCTTTTTAAGAAAATAGGCAACAAGAGGGCAAATGGAACAAAATGACAAACAACATTCATGCATATGTAATACTTGTAAGAAAATCTAGTTGCTTGTCAAGTTTGATCCAAGGTTAAGCTTCTTCACACGCTTTTCGGCGGTTATCTTAACCATGTTAGACAAGCCCTATATGCATTGCTACAAATTAAACATGTTGTATATTACAATGAATGCAAGGGACAACACAAGCTCAATTTTTAGTGAAGTTACTAAAATCAAGTACATTGAGCTCATTCCGCAATCTACAAAATGTAGCTTCATCTAACGGTTTAGTAAAGATATCCGCTAATTGATCTTCGGATCTTACACCCTCTAGTGATATATCATTTTTGGCTACATGATCTCTTAGAAAGTGATGGCGGATATCTATATGCTTGGTGCGAGAATGTTGAACCAGATTATTTGCAAGTTTTACCGCACTTTCATTGTCGCACAAAAGAGGTACTTTCTCTAGAACTACTCCATAGTCTAGTAAAGTTTGTTTCATGTATAATATTTGTGCACAACAAGCACCCGCGGCAATGTATTCCGCTTCGGCGGTGGACAAAGCCACACTATTTTGTTTCTTGGAGGACCAAGACACAAGTGATCTACCAAGCAAATGGCACCCTCCGGATGTGCTCTTTCTATCAACTTTGCATCCGGCGTAGTCCGAATCGGAATAGCCAATTAATTCAAATAAAGCTCCTTTGGGATACCAAAGGCCTATGCTTGGTGTGTGCTTAAGATACCTAAGGATTCTTTTTACGGCAATTAAATGTGTTTCCTTAGGACTAGCTTGAAATCTAGCACACATACACACACTAAACATGATGTCGGGCCTAGATGCGGTTAAATATAACAAGCTACCAATCATAGAACGGTAGAGAGTTTGATCAACCGAGTTACCTCCCTCATCTAGGTCGAGATGTCCATTGGTAGGCATTGGGGTCTTGATTGGCTTACATTCATCCATCTTGAATCTCTTGAGAAGATCTTTTGTGTATTTCTCTTGAGAGATGAATATGCCTTCTTTCATTTGCTTGACTTGAAAACCGAAGAAAGAATGTAAGCTCACCAATCATTGACATCTCGAACTCCTTAGACATCAATTCACCAAATTCTTTGCATGAGTCTTCATTTGATGATCCAAAGATGATATCATCAACATATACTTGACAAATGAAGATATGCCCATCAAGCTTCTTGGTGAATAGTGTGGTGTCGACCTTCCCAATGGTGAAGCCCTTCTCAATAAGGAAGTCCCGAAGGCGCTCATACCAAGCTCTTGGGGCTTGCTTAAGCCCATATAGTGCCTTGGACAACCTATAAACATGATTAGGATATCTAGGGTCTTCAAACCCGGGAGGTTGATCAACATAGACTAGTTCATTAATAAAGCCATTTAAGAATGCACTTTTCACATCCATTTGATATAGTTTCATTTCATGATGTGATGCATATGCAAGAAGGATACGGATGGCTTCTAATCTTGCAACCGGTGCAAAGGTTTCTCCAAAATCTAGACCTTCAACTTGAGAGAACCCCTTTGCCACTAGTCTTGCCTTGTTCCTCACAACAACACCTTGATCATCTTGCTTGTTGCGGAACACCCACTTTGTTCCAATGACTCTTGCATCTTTTGGTCGCTCTTCAAGATTCCAAACTTCATTGCGAGTGAAGTTGTTCAACTCTTCATGCATGGCATTGATCCAATCCGGATCTTTAAGAGCATCTTCTACCTTGGTAGGCTCATAGCAAGAGACAAAAGAGTGATGAGCAATAAATGAAGTAAGTTTTTGAGATCGAGTCATCACCCCCTTTGTTGGACTCCCTATGATGAGATCTTGTGGATGATCTTGTAGGAGAGGTGTATTTCTTCTATTGACCACTTGAGGAGGAGGTTGTGGAGCATCAACATCTTGTGCTTGTACCACCATTTGCTCATGGGAGATATGAGTATCTTCATTTTCTACTCTCCCAACTTTTTCACCATCTTGTGGTACATTTGATGAAGAGGGTTGATTAATGACTTGTACATCATCTTCATCATCTTTTGGCTTGATGTCTCCCACCGGAATATTCTTCATAGCCTCCCTCAATGGTTCATCACCTACATCATCAAGATTCTCATGTGCTCCTTGGGAGCCGTTAGATTCATCAAATTCCACATCATATGTTTCTTCAACCAAGCCGGTGGCATGATTAAATACTCTATATGCTTTGGACTTCAATGAGTAACCAACAAGAAAACCTATATCACAACGCCTTTGAAACTTCCCTAGGTGTTGCCGCTTCTTGTAGATGTAGCACTTGCAACCAAACACCCTAAAGAAGGAGACGTCCGGCTTCTTCCCATTGAGCAACTCATATGGAGTCTTGACAAGGAACTTTTGAAGAAATAGGCGATTGGATGCATAACATGCGGTGTTGATTGCTTCCGCCCATAGAGCTTCGGGGGTGTTGTACTCATCTAGCATTGTCCTTGCAAGAGTGATCAAAGTCCGGTTCTTCCTCTCAACTACACCATTTTGTTGAGGAGTATAGGTTGCGGAGACTTCATGTTTGATTCCAACTTCATCACAATAAGCTTCTATATTTGTGTTGTCAAACTCTTTGCCATTGTCACTTCTTATCTTCTTGAGCTTCACTTCAAATTCATTTTGAGCTCTCTTGGCAAACTTCTTGAAACAAGATGCAACTTCGGATTTGTCATGAAGGAAGAACACCCATGTATATCTTGAATAGTCATCCACAATCACAAGACAATAGAGATTTCCTCCCAAACTCTTGTATGTTGTTGGTCCAAATAAATCCATGTGTAGGAGTTCTAGCACTCTTGTGGTTGACATGAAAGCTTTGGTTGGATGAGTGTTTGCAACTTGCTTGCCGGCTTGACATGCACTACAAAGCTTGTCCTTCTCAAACTTCACATCCTTCAACCCTCTCACCAAATCATTCTTCATAAGCTTCTTGAGTGAGCTCATCCCAACATGAGCAAGTCTTCTATGCCATAGCCACCCAAGTGTTGTTTTGGTGAATAGGCAAGTCTTCAAGTTTGCATCTTCGGAGGTGAAGTCAACTAGATATAAGTTGTTGTATCTAAATCCATTGAATATCACTTGATTGTCATCTACCTTGGATACAACCACCTCCTTCTCGGTGAATAAGCATTGAAAGCCAAGATCACACAATTGCCCAACGGATAGCAAGTTGAAGCTCAATGAAGCAACATAGAGCACATTGGAGATGGAATGATCATTTGATATTGCCACTTTGCCCAATCCTTTAACCTTGCCCTTTGAATTATCTCCAAATGTTATTTTCTCTTGTCCATCTACCTCTTCATCTAGTGAGGTGAACATACGAGGATCACCGGTCATATGTTGAGTGCAACCACTATCAATAACCCAATGACTTCCACCGGTCTTGTAGTTCACCTACACACAAGAGATTCAAGCTTTAGGGATCCAAGCTTGTTGAGGGCCCTTCACCTTCTCAACAAGTGACTTAGCCACCCAAACTTTCTTAGGCCTACTCTTGTTGGGGGGACCTAAGAACATGACTTTCATCTTTCCACTCGAATCTTTTCTAAGCATGTAGTGAGCATTGAAAGCAAAGGGTCTAGCATGCTTGGGCAAGGGTTGTGGTGGTGGAGTTTGACACTCATGAGCAAAGTGGCCTTCTTGTCCACACTCAAAACATCTCTTTGGCTTTGGCTTTGGCTTTGATTGTTGGTGTTGAGCTTGAGCCTTCTTCTTCTCTACACTTGCCATATATCCAATGCCACTTCTATCCATCTTCATGACGGTATTCATGAGTAGCTCACTTTGGAGATGCTTGCCTCTAGCAAACTTGCTCAATCCCACCTTGAGATGCTCTTTCTCCATCTTGAGCTTCTTGTTCTCTTCCTTGAGAAGATCATTGTTCTTCTCCTCCTTGAGTTTCTTGACTTCTTCTTTTAACTTCTCATTTTCAAGGATCACCTCTTTGTCATGATCAAGAGTTTCTAGCACAATGGTGTTGTGACTTTTCATTTCTTCAAGATCTTTCATGAGCTTCTCATTGTTACTCTTGAGCTTGACATACTCATCATAGTCATTGCACTCAACCACTTGCTTGCCCTTGCTACTAGATCCATGCTCAATGCTTTCATCAATTAAATCATCACATGAGGTAGCTATATCAATCTTAACAACATGGTTAGTAGCATCATGTGGCTCATTTGGTAAGAATTCTTGTGCAATAATAAGGGCATCATAATTGATCTTTAGAGTTGCATATTCATCTTTTAGCTTATTGTGACTAGTGATAAGCTCATTGTGCACCCACTCAAGTTTATCATTTTTATCTTTAAGCTCTTTCTTAGAAGATTTGAGCTCCTTGAGTTTGGATGATATAGAATCATTTGTTTCTTTGAGCTCATCATTAGCCTTTTCTAATGTGTCACATTTAGCTAAGAGTGAGTCATTTTTAGCATCAAGTTTTTCATTTGTAGCTCTACTCTTTCTAATGATCTTAGTATATTTTCTTAGTATTTTGACAAGATCATCATAGGTAGGTGAGTCATCATCATCGCTATCACTATCATCATCACTAGCATGTTCATCATCACTACTATCATCACTCTTAGTTACCTTGCGTTCACCTTTGGCCATAAGACATAGGTGTGTAGAGGATGATGGCGATGGTGGTGGTGAAGATGCAAGATCAATAGCAATGGCGGCCACCTTTTCATCGTCACTATCATCATCGGATGATCCACTTGATGAATCAATGTCCGTGAGCCAATCACCGACAATATAGGCCTTGCCACTCTTCTTCTTCTTGTAGAACTCCCTCTTTTTGCCATCTCTCTTCTTGTATGGCTTGTTCTTCTTCTTTTCATCTTCATCACTTGAATCATCTTTCTTGCCCTTGTTCTTGAACTTGTCTTTCTTGGGCTTTGTGCATTGATGAGCTAGATGACCAAGTTCGCCACAATTGTAGCAATCCATCTCGGAGATTGGCTTTCTTCTTGAGCTAGTGAAGAACTTCTTCTTCTTGCCATCAAACTTGATGCCACTCTTGTTTAGCCTTTTTAGCATCTTGGTGGTCTTCTTCACCATGAGGGCAAGGCTTTCTTCATCATCTTCATCACTTGAGCTCTCATACTCAAGTCTTGCTTTGCCCTTGTCTTGGCTAGCTTTGAATGCTAGGTCCTTCTCTTTCTTCTTTGTAGAGGATGAGCCATCTTGTGGTGTGATGTGCATGTACATCTCATGAGCATTGATCTTTCCCAAGATTTGTGTCGGTGTAGCGGTGGAAAGATCACCTTGATGTAGCACGGTCACAATGTGCCCATATTTATCAATGGGGAGGACACTCAAGATTTTTCTCACAACATCGGATGGTGACATTTGAGTAAGTCCAAGCCCATTGACTTCCTCTACAAGAACATTTAATCGAGAATACATCTCATTAGCACTTTCTTTGGGAAACATCTCAAAAGAATTTAGCTTTTTAATCACAAGATGATAGCGTTCCTCACGCTCACTCTTGGTTCCCTCATGGAGCGCACAAACGTCCGACCATAGAGCATGGGCGTCTTTGTGGTTCCTTACACGATTGAACACCTCTTTGCAAAGGCCTCTAAAAATGGTGTTGCGAGCCTTTGCATTCCATTTCTCATAATTCACTTCATCGCCTTGAAGTTGTGCGGCATTCCTAGGTGCGGGGAACCCTTGAGAGGCGGCTCTAAGAATTCCAACATCTAGAGCTTCTAAGTATGCCTCCATGCGGATTTTCCAATATGGAAAATCATCTCCCTCAAAGATAGGAGGAGGTCCATCCCCGTGAGACATCTTGCTCTAAGCGATTAAGCTTAAAAAGTGAGCACGAGGCTCTGATACCAATTGAAAGGATCAAGATGCCCAAGAGGGGGGGGGTGAATTGGGCTAATTCTAAATTCTCTTGCAATAATCAAATCCTACGGATAGCCCAATTAACCCCTTGTGCCTAGAAAAGTGTTTATATCAAACTAATGCACAACAACCTCTCAACCTATGTTCCAAACTTACTCTAGCAAGCAATTCTATGGATGTAAAACAAGTATTGAATTGCTCAAAGTAAATACTCAAAGTAAGTGCTCAAAGTAAGTAGAGAGAGAAAGGAACGCGGCGATGTTTTGCCGAGGTATCGGAGAGTCGCCACTCCCCACTAGTCCTCGTTGGAGCACCCGCGCAAGGGTGTAGCTCCCCCTTGATCCGCGCAAGGATCAAGTGCTCTCTACGGGTTGATTCTTCGACACTCCGTCGCGGCGAATCACCCAAAGCCGCTCACAACTTGAGTTGGGTCACCCACAAGCTCCGCCGGGTGAACACCAAACTCCCAATCACCACCAAGCCGTCTAGGTGATGGCGATCACCAAGAGTAACAAGCACGAACTCTCACTTGACCACGCGAAGCCTAATGAGAAGATGGATGCACACTTTGCTACTCTTGATTTGCTAGTGAGGCTACTCTCTTGGATTCTCAAATCACAAACACCTCACTAGGATCTTGCTCTTCTTGGCACTCACAAACGTGTTTCTCAGCTGTTGGAATGAGCAAAGGATACTCCACTCACGAGTGGAGCTTCTATTTATAAGCCAGCCTGAAAAACTAACCGTTATGAGCTTCTGCGGGATGACCGGACGCTCCGGTCGTGATGACCGGACGCTCCGGTCAGTTCAACCCGCGAACCAGCATTCAAGTGATGACCGGACGCTGTCAGGGTCCGGTCAGTACCGACCGGACGCGTCCGGTCGCTCTTGGATGCTTACTGTAAACGACCGGACGCTGGATACTCAGGGTCCGGTCACACTGACCGGACGCGTCCGGTCACACTTTTCCAAGTCTGGACCCTTACTGGAGTTGACCGGACGCTGGCCCTCAGCGTCCGGTCACATGACCTCCCAGCGTCCGGTCACACCAGACTTGATCTTCTCGGTCAAATGAACTGACCGGACCCTGCGGCCAGCGTCCGGTCGCACCGGAGCCAGCGTCCGGTCAGTATTTGACCCTCCATTCACTTCCAACTTCCGAACATATGTGAATGAAGTTTGCTCCAAAGGATCTTAGGCATTCATAGGAGCTACCTAGAGCTAGTTTTAACAAGTGTGCACCACACCTAACTCACTAGACTCAACTAGGTCAAGCTACCCGTTCATACCCCCCTTCATAGTACGGCCAAAGGAAAAACAAAGTCCTAAACTACTCTAAGTGTCTCTCCAACTTCAATTGACACTTAGAACTAGTTATCCTTAACCTTGTCGTCCATCCTTTGAAAACCGAAACGATTTCCATCGTAGGGGCATGACAACCTCGATTGCCCAATCGATCTCCATTACCATGACCTAACTTAATTGCCTCTGCAGAAGACACGTTAGTCATAGTAATCTTGTATTGACATTAATCACCGAAATCCAACTAGGGGCCTAGATGCTTTCACGCACAAAGGCCCCTACCTGGCGCGTCAACTGTCGGTGTTTCGAACAAACACCAACTAATAAATTTATAATTGTTGCACGTTAGGCTCGGATGGTGTACTAAAGGACACAAGGTTTATACTGGTTCGGGTAGAATGTCCCTACGTCCAGTTTACTGTTGCTAATGTTATTAGTACTAAAAAAGGTTCGTAGTAGGGGGTACAAACGATCGAGAGAGGGACAGGTCCCAAGTCTCTGATAGAAAGGTCAAAAGGACGCCAAGAGTTTGGTTGCTGCTTGGCTATGTGTTGTGTGTGGAATCGATCCCCCTCCTAGTGGGGCATCCTGCCCTCCCTTTTATAGACCAAGGGGGGGGTGCAGGAGTTACAGATGGGAGAAAGAGGAAAAAACCAAAGGTAGAGAAGGTCCTTCGAAGGTGCCGGATTTTCCTTTTTCCTTGAGCCTGCCCTGCTGTCATGGCAGACCACGCTAGGGATAGCATGTCTCGCTGATCCTGATAGGGCCGGGCTCTGGCTTCGTTTCAGCGAGTGGTCACGTCCCATCCTCTCCCGGCGGATGGTGCGGTGTGTCAGGGTATCGAGCCATGACTCTGTGGGGAGTAGACGGGGAAGTGACTATACGCCTGTTACTATTGATGACGCGAGTTCTCTCTTAGACTGTAGTGGTTGTCGTATACCTGTATTAGTATCCGTGCCCGAGGGCTGATGGCGGCGCCTACAATACTGTGGGACAAAAGTCAGCGTCTACAACACTGTTTGGGCTCTGTTAGGTCGGAAAGGGCTTAAAGCGCCCGTCCTGTCGTTCCTGACGGTACCTTCCTGCAGGCATGCAGGGCATGGCCCTCGATACTGCGGTTGACTCGAATGTCCTGTCGTACCCTGTGCTCGTCATTATGAAGGAGCAGGGTGCAGTCGTCGGGCGAGGCGGAGCCAGCCCTCAGCCGTCAAGCGAGGCGAAGCCAGCCCCTAGCCGTCGGTCGAGGCGGAGCCTGTCCTCAGCCGTCGGGCGAGGCAGAGCCTGCCCTCGGATGTCGGGCGAGGCGGGGCCTGCCCTCCGCCGTCGGGCGAGGCGGAGCCAGCCCTCAACCGTCGGGCGAGGCGGAACCAATCTTCCGTCGTTCGGACGAGAAGTGTAGTAGCATTCTTGTCCGGCCGGAAGTGTCAACGTTCGATGATTATTAATTCCACCTCATTGGGTACCCCGGTATTAGGTCCGCGACACCTCTTCACGATAAATAAACAAGCGTCGCACTTTGGCTGACAACATTTGCATTAGTCCTCTGAACTGCAGTTGTGATCTTTGTGAGGACGTTTCGCGTTCTGCACTAACAATCACTATATAACTGTGTCAGTTAACATTGGATCAAGTGCAAACCGGCCATTTTAGTGATCTAATCTTTACAAAGACCAATGATTGACGACAGGTTAAAAATAGATGGAACAAACCTTCAGTCAATCTCTAAGCTCAACCCTTGTCCTTGCTGCTGTATTTTGATGGTGCACATGGCATCGAGACTTTTTAAAGTGTTGTTACATTGTTCATTGTTTACAGTAGCAATACGGACATATACTAGTATGGGCCTTCTTTTGTAAATCACACATGGGCTTGCTTAGAAAGAAGTGGGCTGAGAATATATGTATTATTAGGTCATTTATTTAGGGAAAAAGCCTGATTTACACCTTTCAACTATTGCGATCCTCTGATTTTCCACCCTAATATACAAAACCAGTTTTTTACGCCCCTCAACTTTTTTGAAAACCATTTGTTTTTGCACTCTGAGCAGTTTTGATGGTGGCTTAAGTGATGTGGCATCACGTCAGAGGGGTAGCTCGAACTAGAAATATTTTTGTAAAAAATATAAAAAGTCATAATTTTTTTTTTCAAAATTTACCCAAACATAACTTGGAAAAATAATGCAATTAAAAATTCTAAAATTTATTTGAATCTTCGAAATTCATAGAAATTTTGTTTTAGCTCGGGAAATTATGAAACTAGTTTGAAAATTTTCTAAAATTGTGTTCTATCTTATGGTGCCTACCTTGAAATTGTTTGAATCTTGATAAACTCTATGTCCTCATTGGTCCAATGTGTAATATGGTTCAATCCAAATATTTGTCGCCATCATGGGATATGAATACTATCAACACTTCTAAAAAAGGTGAGGTACAAGATTAAAATACCATGATGACATATTAAGGTTATTGGCAATGTATGAAATTAAATAAGTTTGCAAGTGAACCATTATTTTAATTTTATCTATTTTTACTTCTAAAATATGATATTCCTTGATGTACTTCCAAACATAAACATGCTTACAAGTTATGATCAACTGTGCTTATTTAAAAAAATAAAAAGTACAAACAAATTAAAGAAAAAAGATTGTTATGTGGTGAGTGAGTCAACAGGTTCCGGCCCTATATCGACCTGTTTAGACTTTGAGGCCAACCTCTATGACCCATTGACCTTACTTTGGTTGGTCGAGTAAAATACCAAATGAGTCAACCCGATCCATTCTCATCCCTAGAGGCCTAGATGTGCCGGAGTTGACCTAACCCAGAAAAGCAAGGTCAGTAGGTCATAGGAGTCAGCCTCAAAGTCTAAAATTGATCCATACTACTCATTGGATCAAGGAGGCTACAACGTTTAATTAAGTAAAATGGGTTGACCTATAACCCCAAGCCACGGGCCTCGTTGACCCATTCTTATCGCTAGGCCCATCCGACCACGCAGAGTCTGACCATTGGTGCCTTGGTGGACCCAATTTGTTTGTTTATCCACAAATAAAAATGAGTTGTAAGTATAGTGATTTGGTGGATCTCTTAGCTAAAAATTAAATGATTTATGGTCGCTAAGTTTGATTACTACACTTAAAACGTATTTCATTATCTGGCACTCGTTGGCTTGGGTGTGCATGCACCCGTGAGGAGGTAATCTAGGGCAAACAAATTAAGCGGTAGATATAAGCAGGAAGTCATTTGGCATGTATACTTATTAGATTAGAGTTTAATTTTGGCCTTGCGTGTCCGAAGGATGATCGCAGAGCACTGCATATCATTTTGGACAATTTACCACATATCAAATTTGATGGTGAATAGAACCTTTACCAAGAAGGATGTATCGTCGGCAACACGTTTTGTCTAGCTTGTCTGGCCTGTGCTGCACCTGCATCTGCACCACATGGAACAGACACGTACTTTTGACTTTGAGTTCTAATAGAAATAACCCAGTCAAGGAAGCGTCCGCGTGGGCTTCATTTTGTGGAAAGATATGAAAGAAACGGGCCGCAGCTCCGAAAACAAAAGGCATGTAGCCCAGCACTAGACGTTCGCTTACTTATCAGCCGTACCGTTTCAGCGAAATAACAGTGTTTTTCTCTCATAATAAATCAGCATCAACATCAGCTGTTTTTCCAGCCAACCGAACAGAGCCTTGGTTGTCTCTTCAAGCTCTGGGCCGGGGCTGCTCTCCTCATATATGAGTCCTTGTGAGTTTCACAAACGTAAAGTCTAGCGCTTGGACGTTCGGACAACGGCTAGCGTCCAGATGCCCGCGCGCACACGTCTGCGCTTGCTTCATGTGGGGGCCCACGTCGCTCCGTGTCCTACATGCGCCCCTCCGTCTCGATCTGCGCCGACATGATTTCCCACGACTGCCGCTCGCGCCCTCTCCACATCCTCGCGCATGCAAGGGGGCCCAGCAGCTATCGGCTACTATAGATGGGGTCCACTACAACATGTACAACACCAGATATATTTTTGCAACATCTACAGGAACATTTACAACATACGTCCGAAATAGTTGAAACACTTGCAAGATACATATGAAACACGAGGAAAACATGTGTGTAGCCATTACAAAACATATGCAACATCTAGATGAATCACTTGCAACATAAGTGTGAAACATATGCAACACCCAGATAAAACACATGCACATACGTCTAAAACAACTGAAATGTTTAGAACATATGCTTGCAACACACGTGTATAGCCATTGCAATATATGCAGCATCCCGATCTACTTTTGCAACATCCACATTAAACACTTGCAACATGCATATGGAACACCTGAAACACTTAAAACATACGCTTGCAACATGTCAGACGCGACACTCTAGTGGACGGCGACCACCATGTCTGGCGAGCCTTGAGGCGATCACGAAGTACGGCACGGGCACAACGCCCTTGCCATCTCTAGCCGCAGGAGGAGGTGATGAGGAGGACGCCGGTGCCGGCACCGATGATGAGGCGACGGATGTGCTGGAGAGGGACCTTGTACTAGTACCCGTAGCGGAAGCCATCCGAGGATATGAGCAACACCACGGGCTTGGGGGGGCTTGGAGAGCGGTCGCGTGACAGCGGACGCAGCGGTCAAGACGGTGAGGGACGGGCGGAGCAGGATGAATGTCGTGGTGGTGTTGAGAGCAGTGGTGGGCCGCGGCGAGTCGCCGGGGGTCCGGACCTCGACTGAGTGGGTAGAGACGCCATCAACGGGCGGTGCTTTGACTGCAGGACTTGGGGAGAGTGGGAGTGGACTGGATCTGGGAGAAACAGAACGTGTGTGCGGCTTGTGGCCGACAGCTTGCGGAGTGGGAGATTTTTATTTTTGGAGGCAGCGTGGATTATCAGATATTTGTGGTGGGTACAATAAGTGGATGACGTGAAGCCATGTATTGGGGCTGGCAGACCTGGTCCACAGGCCCAGCGAAGACGCGTATCCGGTCGGACGGACGCTTAGTAGAGAGCATTACTGTTTCACAAAAGAAAAAACAGAAGCAACTTCTATTGGTAAACTATATTTGGACACTTGTTTTGGACGAACAAGTTGCCTCTCTTCTTTTGGGGTAATAAGAAGCTAAGGTAGAGGAAGAAGTCGTATCCCTTTGCAGAGAAGAAATGCAACTATATAACATCCGGGGATATCGTTACTGATGAATGCTAGTGCTAGGGTCTAATTAATCAAGGAGCATTACATTATCCACACATGCCGTCGATGGGATTAGCAAGAAAGATTGAATGCCACAGTACAATTAGCATTATATTTGTGGAACCAAACCACGCGATTAAATTAGTGGTGCATCTGCAAGGCCAACGACAGAATCATGTGATTGTAGCGCTCCTACTCGTACTGCATCTGCAATTCTGCATGCATATGCCTGAAGCCTCTTCTTGGATGGACTTGTGCATGAATTTAAGCAAGCCCGACTGATCCAGCCGGCCCTCATGGAAGGCAGCCATGCATGTGGCCATCAGCTAACAGGAATCCCATGCCACCAACTGATAGGCTAGCTACTACTCTCTGTCTGTTTGTCTGTCTCTGTGTACAGTACACTCTGATGATGTTACTACCCTTCTAAGGCCCGCTCACCTCATGTACTGCACATCGTCAGCAATCATTGTACCCATTCTCCAACCTTGCAACCAGGTGCTCTGCTGAATGCCATCGCTCATCGTCCATGCTTTTCAGATCTACTACTGCACCTGCCACAAGGAGTTTAATTTCTCAGCGAATATGGCAAAATGGAATCAGGTTAACAGCAAATATATATACTGCAAGCTGCAGGCTCAACATCCAAGCCTTCTCATTAGACCCCACGCTGGTTAGGACAGGATACCAAACAAAGCAACTATCACCACAAAAAATTTTCACCTAACCCTTTATTTGGTCTCTGGCAGCACTCATTCAGTCCTTTGCTGAAAGAAGATAACGCGTAAGAGGATACTATATTTTTAGCACCCAGTAGGGCCATCTTAAGATTCAGCACACTGGACCCAATTGATGATAGAATGTGGTAAGAATTAAGGATAGAATGTGGCATTTGCCTCTAAGTACCAGCATCACATTAAATAATCCTGGTGCCACCACCAATTGCGTTGCTTTGCATTATTGTTAAATTAAATCTGAACGTAGCTTCTGTCCTAAGAAATATTGAAAGAAAGGTGCTACCTAGTGGCACCAATGATCACCTGGTCTATCAAAATCGGATTCAGAGCCTCATGTTTTTGTAAGAAAAAGGCACGCTCCTTCAAAATGATTGAGTCATCTGCACGTTGTCTGTATACTTATTAAAGCAAAACAGCGCGTGACACAGTCCTAAAAAACAATACATGTGATGGATGACAAAGAAAACTGAAGTAAAATAACGTGGCTAAAACCCCATTGATTCCTTGATGGTCCAAGTTGACCATTGGAAAAATGTTGATCATTTTGCAATTGCTAGCCAGATAGAATAGGCTTTCTTTTTTGTTTATTACAAGGAGTAATGCTTATGCTAGGACTGCTAAGACATAAATACATAATATTGTTACAGTAGATCAGGATCAATGCCAACAGATATCATGATTGATAGTTTGAACTGGGAAAGCCTGCAACATTTCTGAACTCTGTTTAACATTAGCGGGTTAATGACTTCAAGTTTAGTTAATTATAGTCCAGAAACATGAAAAAAGATTCCTTTTCGCTGGCCAGTAGCTTTTTTTCCTTGCTTAATTTACAAAACTCCGTCTTTTCAAAGTGACAAACCCAGCTATTTCACTACTTAATTTATTTGCATCCATTCTGCCATGTTTGGTGTGATACTATGGTGGATTGACAGAACTGTCGGCACCAGAAACCGGTACTTGGACTACCTTTTTCTCCTTTTGCTTTTTCTTCAAACAAACTTAGGACATGTGGATCATACTGAATAAGCATGGGATCAATGTGTAGGTAACTTTGAAAATTTAGATTGACTGTATAACAACCTGTAAACTGATATCTAGAAAATTGAATTTATCTCAGTTCTTTTTTTGGCTAACTGGACCTTCTCATACTTATTTACCAAAAAGTTCAGATGAACCAAAGCAGGCAGACGTTACCTCCCATATGTGGTTAGCCCAGGGGTCAGTGTTCAGTTTGTTTGATTAGCAGTAGACCTGGGCCACTTAGCCATGTGCAAATGCGATGTCCCCATCGCAGAGAAGACAGGTGCACCATAAAAGAGGGGAGCCAAGCTAAGAACCACATTTTTTCTGAAGGAAGAATGAAATCAGAAGCCTCTCACAAGATGACGGTGCTCCATGCTCCAGTTGGAGTGAGGAGCATCGTGACCTCCTTGGTGGCTTTCTTCATCTTGGCCAGCTCCATCGTCTTCCTCCTTGACAAAGGCCAGGAAGATCAAGTGCAAATGGCAGTCAGAGGGACAACTGAAGAGGGGGATGCTAGCAACGAGGAGTGCAACTGGTCGAGGGGGCGGTGGGTGTACGACAATGTGTCCCGGCCATTGTACAACGGGCTCAAGTGCGCCTTCATCTTCCCCGAGGTGGCCTGTGACAAGTATGGCAGGAAGGATGTCATGTACCAGCACTGGAGATGGCAGCCTCATGGATGCGACCTCCCAAGGTATGATTATTACAGATTTCCCAAGTATTTTTTAGCTGAAGCCCAAGAATTCGAGCATATCTAAAGGTCTGTCAGTATCAGTCAAGGATTTTCCAAGGGTAGTAAATGTTTTTGTTTTATAGAAGCATAAAAACACTAAGGTAAGATAATCTGTAACTGAATAAAAACAGAGGATAGTACAGCAGAAAGGAAGAAACAACTAGTACTGAGATTGCAAAACTGATCTCATTAGAGTCGTTAGCTGGAGGCCAACAAGAAACTAATTAAACATGCATGGCAACTAATTGACAGTGAAAGGTCCTACCTTTTATTTTATCATTTGTACCATTTCAAAAGTTTGTAAGAGTAGAAAGGAGATCAAATTTAGCATAACTTTGCATGGTATTTTTGACATGCTGTCTGAACTTTACCTTTTTTCAAAACAGATTCGATGCCATCAAGCTGCTTGAAAAGCTGAGGAACAAGAGATTGGTGTTTGTGGGTGATTCAGTCAACAGGAACCAATGGGTCTCTCTCGTGTGCATGGTGGAGGCCTCAATACCTGACGACAGGCTCAAGATACGCATCTTCAATGGCTCACTCATCTCCTTCAAGGCATTGGTATGCTTCCCTTCAGGAATCTGCAAGATACAAAAACCAACAATTTTATTTGGGTAGCCTGTTTGAACATATAATCATTTTCAGGAATACAATGCAACAATTGATTTCTACTGGTCACCACTACTGGTGGAGTCTAACAGCGACAACCCCATTATCCACCGGGTGGAATACCGGATCATAAGAGCAGACAGAATTGAGAAGCATGCCAGTGTCTGGAGGGACGCTGACATCATTGTCTTCAATTCTTACCTGTGGTGGAGGAAGCAGAAGGATGACATGAGGATGAAGGTCATGTAAGTACATTTTCTATCCTTCCCAATCATAGATCATAGATTCATAGGTATTGCACCGTCAGTTTTGCATATCAGAAAAAAGATACCAGAACTGGTAATTTAAAATGCACTAACATGGTTACCAAATGCAATCAATGAATAGGTAATAATTAACACTTGTATGTGCAGGTATGGCTCATTTGAAGATGGTGATGCAAAGTTAGACGAAATGGAAATGGTCAATGGTTTCGAGATAGCTCTCAAGAAACTAACTGAATGGCTTGGAGAGAATATTGACAAGAACAAGACTAGGATCTTTTTTGCAGGATCATCACCAACACATTCCTGGTGAGAGAGATACCTATGAATCATTTGCAACACAAATAGTACAATACCAACATCTCCATGACATCCAGTGTGTTCACATTATTTGTTACTTTCAGGGCTAGCAACTGGGGTGGAGAAGACAAGAACAAATGCCTTAACGAAACAGAGCCGATCTACAAAACCGGATACAAAGCTGCAACTACGGACTACAGCTTGATGGCCACAGCCAAGTCCTTTTTCCGAACATTGGAGCCGAAAGGCATACATGTTCAGATACTGAACATCACAGAGCTGTCTGACTACCGGAAGGACGGGCATCCGACGGTGTTCAGGAGGCAATTTGTTCCTCTAACGAAAGAGCAAATTGCCGACCCAGCCAGCTACGCGGATTGCACGCATTGGTGCCTTCCTGGAGTTCCTGATGTCTGGAACGAGTTTTTATATGGCTACCTCGTGCACAAATGATTGATGTACAAAATGTCAGGTTCGTTTTACCCCTTATATATAATGTACAAATGGCATACTCCATTTAGATTAGGATGCTCTTGTGCAGAGAGTGGTTGGACCTATTACATTCACATGTAGAGACAGATAAAAGGAGGAAAGCAAGGATCTGTCTGTGCATCACCTAACGGGATCAGTGTACTATTTGTTTATTACATCTAACAGAGCAACATGATTTTGTAAGAAATTTGTCATGGAAAAGAACACCTTAAGAATGATTAACTGTCCTAGACTCCTAGATGTCCCTGAAATTCAGTTCAGTTCAATTCAGTCATACCAGGCAAGCAACAAAAGCACACTTGACATTTGAGTGGTGTGGGTACTGGGTAGGTCAAGGAGGGAAGAGAAGAGCAACCTGAAGCTGCTATCGCTGAGCCGAACACAGGTCCCCGCCGCACACAGCAGCATACAACACCCGCCGACCCGCGGCCGCATACAACACCATCGCCGCCCTGGATTGGAACGCGCTGCTATGGCCGGCCACCGGCCGTCGCCGTCCGCCCCAGCCGGCTCCGCCGCAGCTTTCCAGGCCATGGGCCTTATAGGCTACGGGATATATACGGGCTGAAAGGCCAAGCCAGCCCAACCCATGTGAGTAACACTTGGCTGATGTGGGCCGACAACGGCCCAAGTTTAACAGCCGCCGTGGCCTGCGATCCTCTCGTCTCGTCTCGTCGTCCTCCTCCTCGGCTATGGCGGCTGCATCTACTGTTTTCGGGGCATTTACATATTTACCACGGACGACATCTTACACACATGAGTCAATTTTTTATACCACTCGCGTTGTAGCGATGGTAAATATATAAATATTTCACTGTTTCCTCTGGATTCCGCCTCCGCTTCCCGAGTCCGACGACGGTAACGACGACGCCTCAGGGTTGGTCCTCCTCGACAGGTGGTGCTACATCGCCAACCTCGTCAACGCCACCACGGCTGAGGGTACCACGAGCACCGGCTTGCGCATTCAGGTGACCTTCCGCACCGCCCGCCCGCCACATGTCTCCCACTTCTGCGTCCACTGCCCCGGCCTCGACTTCCCCAACGCAGCTCCCATGGTCATCACCACCGACGCCGATCTCGTCCTCCTCTGCGTCCCCGTCTACCCTGACACCATCGGCCACGGACGGGACTGGGACTACTTCGTCTACAGCCTGCGAGCCCGTCGCCTAGATCTGGTCCCGAACCCGAACTACAGGTGTCTCACCGACTCTGCAACTGTCCTTCTTAGCCGCGAAGACGAAGACGGCGCCAGCTGGTATGCCATCGCCGCCCTCGGTGTTAAGGCCCCCGTGTTCCATGGCCGCCGCGTGCTCATTGGGTGGGATTTCGACCTCCACCTGTACAAGTCCTGCAATTCCTCCGAGGGGTGGATCTCCAAGGTGATGTCTGTGAATGATCTCGTGAGGGACAGGCTAATCCCTTTACCTGATACTACCGAAGACAGGCTGTACCATGAGACTGAGAAGACCATCGCAATCGGCGGTGAGGGTGGCACAGTCGCCTGGGTGGACCTCTGGCGTGGCATCTTCTTCTGCGACGTGCTCAGCGAGCGCCCTGTGCTCCACGACGTCCCACTGCCGGTGCCGGCAAGGGGCAACTGGAATCGGCTCCTCATGGAACTCGACCCTTACAATTTCCGCGATGTAACCATCAGCCGGAACAGAGACTCTATCAAGTACATTGAGACGGAATCCTGGTCTGAATACGGCACCTGCTCCCTACTCCTACACCGAGTGGGTGCGCAATAAATCAAGGAAACGACCGTGGGAGAAGGAGAACTGCTGGCACCGTCACTCAGAAATTGATGCTGAAGATGTCACCTTGCAATTGGATGCCAGCAATGCGTGTCCTTCTAACTTGTTGGCTATGCTGCGCTGCAGCAAGACCACAGAAATGTTGAAGGAGCTTCAGATGTCATGCCCCATGGATGACGATATTGTTTGCTTGCTTTCTGCAATCAAACCCAGGCATATGGACGAGTTTGAAGTGGTTCTTGCTATTGATGTGAGGAAGGGAGTGCTTCGGGGATTGGCCGAGCTTGATGCTCAGAAGAACTTCATTTTAACAGACAACATCTTCAGCAGTGACATCTACAGGCATTTGAGAAAGGTTACAGGTAGGTAACTTCTGTTAGGTTCACTATGTGGATTTTTTGTGTGACTATGCTTGTGATGTTTAAGGTTTAGGGAATTATTTTGTTGGTACATTTCTGTTCAGTAGGTGTTGGCACGAAAACGTGTCGTATCGGCACACAGCAAGCCAGAAGAATCTGTTTAGGATGAGCCCGGGGATCCGTTTGGCTTCAACGCAGGGTTAACCGATCCTGCGTACTCCTTCCGAGACGTGCTAGTTAATTTGACCCTGCAATTGACAAAGAGAGAAAGTTTATCAATAATTTAAGGTGAAACATGCTGGTCTTTGCCCAGACAGTTCCAAGTGTGCCGCTTCGGGAGCAGCCAGACAGAAAAATAGCCGATACGCGAAGAAATCGGTTGTTTAGGACTGTAAAGCTTACGGATCGCGATTGATTTTATGTTGATAGGTACAATGCCCACAGATATAAGTAAAATCATCAGCTAGGTGGATATTATCAGTATGAATCATTAAGCCGATGAATCTAACGAGAAAATATATAGCATGCGAACAATTCAACTGTCTAGTATGAATGGATCTATAAACGCTCTGACTCTAATTGTTACCATCAACAATAAGGTTCGACCGGATCGATGACAGCTATGATGATAATAATAAATTAAAACCTTAGAATCCGTAAAGCCATCTACACATGATAGACTTTCTGAAAGACATGCTATATGTGTGAAAGCTCAAAGCGGATCGGCTAAAATAGCCGATTCGGGTGAAAATAGACTACAACATATGAACAATCGACTATTTCACGTAAACAAACCTATGAACTCATCAGATCTAACCTGTTATCTCTAACAGTGGGGTTCGACCGATCAATGCAGCCGTGATAAAGACAACAAATCAAATCTTTAAAGTAAATAGATCTATTCACGTTTAACAGAATCATGGAGACATACTGTAGGCATTACAGCATAGGTGATCGGCTATTTAGCCGATGCAGGCATAGCAAACAGCTAAGGTCATGCCTGATCGAGAACAAATCTATCAACTAGCATCCTCCAATCTAAAGTGCTATCAGTGGGGATCGACCAGATCGTTACAGCCATAACAGTGAATCGTAGACCAGATTTAATCAGCCAGCAAACCTCTTTAAGATCATGTGTGCCTTAACCGCGTACTATGTGCGATCAAGATCAAAGTAAAAGCAACCGATGAAACATAACCCGTCGCTTAAAGTAAGAATCATCGTATTGTAACAAAGCAAACGATGAACTCAAAGGATATGAGGCTGATCTAAATCGATCTTGACCGGGCAGGTTGATGTTGCTGTAAACTAATAACAATAAGGACATCAGTAAGATCGGTAACTTAATGAATCTACTCGAAAGACGCCACCATTAAGTAGAGTCGATAACTTGATCTTAATCTAATTCGAGCAGTGGAGGTCGATCGATCGATGCAGCCATACTTGAACTAGACAAGAGTCAATAACTAGCTTATATTAGAGTTCGCAATGGAGGTCGACCGGATCGATGCAGCCATATAAACAGAAGTATAAGCCATGACGGTACTTACAGACAAGCCGGAGGTCGACCGGATCGATGCAGCCCTGCTTGCTGAAGAACTCGCCGAGATCTACTATACTTCTACTCCTAAGGGTTAGACGGAGCCGAAAAAGTAAGTAACTTGTATTTGATTGATTGGATATCCTTTACAATAGCCGGGGTCTAATATTTACTCAAGTACGACTCATTACAATCTTTGGTATATAAGAAAACATTCCTAACTTAAGATAATTTGGACTCTAATCTTTTCTTTTTTAGAGTCCGATATGTATTTCCCGACGTCAACCGTAACTCATTGTCATTATCTGCTGGCGTCATTTGAAGAGAGCCGATTCCAGTGTCACGTCCGAATCAACTGATATCGATCCTCATGCAATCAATTCATTGATTGAGAAAGCTTTGAGTTCACGTATTTTTCTTCCCAAATTTTGGTGTAAACAGTGGGATCTAGAGCTTAGCAAGTTAATAATGCACTTAATACAGGAGCGTTCAGACAGTCACGGGCTCTTGGCTGATCCCGCCAAATTCCCGTGTCGTTTATTCTCGAGATGATATTTTATCAAACAAAGTTAAAGTATCTTCTCTTAAAAAATAAACAGGAATCTTGGCGTACATACAAGTCTTATCCATTTGTTGGAGAACCAGCGATGAACGATATTTTGAAGAAGAAAGCCACGCAACCCCGAGAAACTAGATGGCGTTTAAAAGAAAAAATCTAGAAGGCGGTTCAGACTTCAGACGGAGATTGAAGTAGAGGCAGGCAATGGAGGAGAACGGCGGCGCTGGCACGACGAAGTGGAGTATCTCCAGACCGTCAGAGGGAACGCCGCTGGAGGTCGCGGGAACCATGAGTATCCGCGCAGTGCTCGACCGTGTCTTCTCCTCGGTAGACGGCTCGGGCCCGCGGCCAGTGCTGACGCTCGGCAGCGGTGACCCCACAGCCTCGCCCTGCTTCAGGCCTCCGCCCGAGGCCGAGGACGCCATAGTGGAGGCGCTCCGATCTGGGAAGCACAACGGTTACTCACCGACGGTCGGCGTCCTCCCGGCGCGCCGGTGAGATCCCCTGCCCCTCATCTGTGCAGTATGCGATGCGATGCGAGTGTCTCAAAATCATGGTACTTCACGACGCCATACTTGTGTTGTGTCTGCGACAGAGTCAACTGCATACTAGTATATGCTTTTTGTACTTTTGAAGCAGCCACGTAGCCAAACTGTTTTTGTACTTTTGTTCCAAATCATAGTACACATACATGTCTACTTTTGTTGCAAATCATGGTACTTCTGGTAAGAGTGCCTACGCAGTATAGATTTCTGATTGAACAAAGCCAGACACCTTCGTGCAATGGCCAAAACAGAAGGCTGCGTTCAGAGTTCCCGGGTTCTCTTGAGGTTGCTGTTTTTGAGGAAAGATGCAGATTTTTTTTTTTTGAACGCAATGGTGCCTTTCTATAAGCGGAAAAGAGAATATATGTACAGGAACACGACTTAAACACCGAACCCTCCTCCCACCACACACACAAGGGAAACTACCCCCGTAAATTAAGTGCCCTTCTATATTGCACTAAGCAATCTTTTTTTTTTAATGAAAGCGGAGGGGAAAGAGTACTACTGCCCACCTACTATATGCTCTGGAACAGCAAAGCACTTGCTGTTCAACCATGATAGGAGGTTTTACATATTTAACAGATTCAAGAGATAATGGAAACAAAGGTGTTACACCAATATGTGACTACATATCTATCACCACTTGGAAAGCGAAATTGCCACAGGCAGCAGCTTCTCTAAGCAATATTTTTCCCCAGGGAAAGATGCAGAGTTTCTCATGAAATGCTTTCTTGCAATTGCTATCCACATAGCATTGGAATATATATACTGCTGCATTTGAAATCTATTGTATGAACACTTGAGTGTGCAACTTTTTTATATTAAGTGTGGCCTGATTCCTCTGTTTATCATGAAGCCAGATTTTTTTCCATTATATGTAAAAAAAAAAAAAGTCTTTTGTGTATTAATCTGCATCTTTTAAGCTTTGCTGCCTGTAACATTCAGTTCCTCGTACCTCTGTTCTACAATTTGTCATGGCCTTTTACTTCCCTTAAAGGTTCCGTTCTTCAACTTGCATTCCTGACCATATCTCATGTTCCTTTCTTGAATGGGCAGTGCTATTGCAGAGTACCTATCTCGGGATCTTTCCTATCAGCTTTCACCAGACAATATTTACCTCACTGCTGGATGCTGCCAAGCTATTGAGGTCATCATCTCTGTCCTTGCTCAGCCTGGCTCCAATGTCTTGCTTCCCAAACCTGGGTTTCCATTGTACGAGTCACGGACCATGTTCAGTAATCTTGAGGCCCGACATTTTAACCTTATTCCTGATCGTGGCTGGGAGGCTGACCTTGAGTCTCTGGAAGCTCTTGCTGATGAGAATACTGTTGCGATGGTCATTATAAATCCTAGTAACCCTTGTGGGAGTGTATACTCATATGATCATTTGGCCAAAGTAAGTTTATATATTTCTGAGACAAATATTTCCTAGGATCTGTTCCCTGTTTGTTATATTACTCAAATTTCCAATGATGAAAATGAACAGATTGCGGAGACTGCAAGGAAACTTGGAATAATAATCATAGCTGACGAGGTATATGACCATTTGGTTTTTGGCAATAAGCCTTTTATACCAATGGGTGTCTTTGCGGATATAGTTCCAGTGATCACCTTGGGATCTATATCTAAAAGATGGCTTGTGCCTGGTTGGCGACTTGGTTGGATAGCCACGTGCGACCCGAATTGTGTGTTAAAGGAAGCTCAGGTAAACATTTGATCTGTGTTCTTGTGAATTCCTTTGGGCTGTCAATTAAAAAGCAGCCACCTGTACTTCACTCCTGCTCGAGATGTGAGTTGCACTTTTGAGCACGGGTAAATGGTAGATCCATTCTAAAATAACATGCGAGCCCATCCTTTATAGAAAGAACAATTTGATAACTTATAACATCTAGCCAGTTGTCCTGAAAGTTTTCTGATTCAATTTCTACTAGCATATGCTTGACAGATTCAGTGTCTCTTTCTGGTTACGTTGATAAAGTTTTCCAAATAAAGAATAGTTGGGTGTAAGGTGTTTTCACAGGTGTTGATAAAACTAAGAAGCCAAGGGGATGTCTCTCCCGATGGTTCAGTTTTTTAGATAAAACTATGAAGCACTACTGTATCATGAGTTCATGACAGGGATTTGCTGAAGCAGTGCAGTACTGCTGTTGGTGACCTTTTTGAATCCTGGGAATTTATCGATAGTGTCATAGTGATGTAATAAGATGTCCAGTCTCCACATATTCTGGAACTTCGATATTCAAATGGTTTCCTTTTTATTGACAAGCCACTAAAATATATGATAAAACCAAAGTGATGTTTATGTCCTTAGTTACTTGATCAGCCAATATAATTTGATCCACTAGGTGACGCGATAAATTTAAAGGGATGAAGCAAACAAGAAACTCTGTGAGGTTCACTGGTGGAATGAAACTTTTGGAAGGCAGAAATAAGCTTTCTGAAATATCATTTATCAAAAGTGTCATATGAGTAATGGAAATTAGAAAATGTAAATATTAGTCTGACATATTGAATTGGTGAAGAAATTCTTGATACTGTTCAATTGGTCTCAAAATATGAAACACTGTTCTGGATAGAATCATGACAACTATCAAAGCTGTGAAACCATACAAAACTATGATGTTAATGTTGCCACCTAGAAGTCTGCGTTTCTGGACCAAATAATCACATGTTCTTTATATTTGTATGTTATTTTTCCTATTCATTAAATGTTAATTCAACCATGGGAACCTAGAGAATTGGCTATGGTCAATTATGTAGCTGTGAAAAATATGAATTTCAATAATACTGAAATATACTGGATATTTTATTAGCCATTTCATTCGTACTAAATCTTTTTAATGAAGACTGTATTTTTTGAGGCTCCTATATTTTAGTTGGCTGGTTATTCATTTTGTACCATTACATTGTGTTACAGGTTGACAAATTGATTGAAAACTATATCAATATCACAAATGATCCTGCAACATTTATCCAGGTATATTTCTCTACATTTTTGTTGAACAATATTTTTAGAAGAGCTTGTGTTTCAACTGATGTCAAACTTATGGCTAATTATGTCTTACAGGGCGCAGTCCCTCAAATAATAGCCAACACAAAGGAAGATTACTTCAACAAAATACTTAATCTTTTGAGGAACTCTGCAGATTTATGTTATAATAAAATAAAGGAGACTAGGGGCATCACATGCCCTCACAAGCCAGAGGGATCAATGTTTGTTATGGTAAACAGATTCAGACATTCAGTAACAGAAATGCTTAATGCTCCTTGTATCAATCATAATAGCTTATGATCCTTGTTTTACAGGTAAAATTGGATCTCTCTTGGTTGGATGGCATCCAGGACGATTTGGACTTCTGCTGCAGGTTGGCAAAAGAGGACTCTGTAATAGTGTTACCAGGTATATTGGAATTTGGACTTCCATACGTGTGCTAATTTTAGTTGCTTCATGTTTCTGTTCTAGTTAATACAACTGTTCTGGTATCGTCTGCCTAAAGTCCCGCGATGAGGTACATGAGTAAATTTGCAGGAAGTGCACTAGGAATGAAGGACTGGATTCGTATCAATTTCGCTACGGATGTACCTACTCTTGAGAATGCCCTCGAACGGATCAAGTCCTTCTGCCAGAGGCATGCTAAACTACAAGCATAAACACAGAGATGGTCAAGCTATTACATAATTACATTGGTGTGCTGAATCACTCTTGTCCCAGCTATTGCACCGGTCTGGTGAATGCATCACCAGAATGTTGTTAACAAACGATGGTCTTGCAAATAATGTGACGAAATTAATTGATTTGCCTTACTTTTACGTTGGTGTACTATTCCTGTTTGGCTTAGATAAATCTTGCAGGGAGTACGTCATGTGCAGAAAATACTGCAGTTTGCCAAAAGTTTCTCGGTTACTCCAACGGCTATATTTCGCACGAGCGCCACTGGCAGGTGGGCCCCAACTCGCTTTCAGATCTCCGATCTCCAAAACAAGGGGAAGTCGGCCCCCCCGAGGACCCGATGTCCCGATCCGAAACAACCCAAACAGCTACAAGACTAACCCAAAGAACCGAGCGAGGCAAATCGCCGAACAAATGGAAGCCATGGCCGCGGAACCGTCCTCCACGGCGTGTCGGCGTCGACTGCCGCCGTACCATCCCACTGCCAAGCTCCAGCTGATGAGGTAGCAACGCCGCCGCCAAAACCGAAGCCGAAGCAATCAACCGCGGGAACATTTTTGTGGAATAATGAGTTTGTGAATTGTGTTTTGCTTAATTTGTATTCTGTTTGTAAGCTTGGCTCAACATTTGGCAGAGGATATGCAGCCAAGGAACTGTGTTGGGCCTGTTCCTGGCCAGAAGCAGCACCTTATGGGACATGTTATTGAATTTGCATTTATGACAGAAATTAAGTTCCTCTGTTTTTAACTCATACTCCGTATATGGCAATATATTTGACCAAAATGAACCAGGGTAATTGATTCATGCTTTTATGTTTGTCTATCTTTTTTTTTTTTTGCTAGTTATTATGACTAACGTGAGACATGAAAATAGTTCTTGCTTTAGAGATTTTTTTCCTGTTCAAAACATGAGATATTCGCTTTGATGCAGGCACAGTCGAAGCATGAGGTGATTATGAAAATTATGTGAATCTGGAATTTATTGCTTGTAGTCTGCAGACACAGTCTTTTATTTATGTACTAGTGAACTTGTGCGGTGTGCCTAGAGTTGAGCTCACTTGAGTTGCATCCATGTATCCTATTATGACGTTTCGTGTGGAACACTGTCTATAGTGATAATTCGGGCGGGCAGGAGTCATCATTTGGTTTTTGTTGAACAATATTTTTATTTGCTTCGATTTGGTTGGTTTTTGTTGAATGCTACCTGTTGAATTGTATAATCCGCAAGTAATGAAATTCGGACGGGCAACCGTTGTGGAAAAAAGGAAAAAAGATTTGGTGTTTTCATATTTTTTATATAGTAGATCCTTTTTAAAAAAAAAAACTCTGGCATGACAATAACCTAGGGCATGTTTGGTACGCGGCCTGAAGCCAGCCAGGCTCGGGCTAGCCACAACCTGTCTGAACTGGTGCAAGGCGTCGTGTTTGGTTGCCTGTACCAAACGGACCTGGCCCAATAGAGATTGTGTTTTGTATGAGGCATGGATGGATATGGTCACCCTCGTACCTGGAATAGGTGGCGTTACCTCCCTTCTCACCCTTGTTGGCATTCCATCGAACGGTTGGTAGGCGGCGGCGAGGAACACGAGTACGTCGATGGCAAGCATCCAGAGCGGGACGTGGAAGAAGCTTGGCTCCACCACGGCCATGGCTGCCACCTAGCTCGAGGCCATCGCGCGCGGACGCCGTACACGGGGCGCTCCGCGGTGACCCAGCCGTCTCGGGCGACGACAGTCTCCCCGGCTGCGGCGCGCGCCACGTCGATGGCGACGCGTGCACGGACACCACCAGCTCGGCGGGGCGAGCCGAGAGCCTCCGCACAGCCTCGGCGTCGAGGCTGAGCACGACGGGGTCGGCGTACGCCGCCGCTGCGCCAGGGCCCGAGGCGGCGGACGCGCACACGAGCGGCAGCAGCGCGGTGCGGGAGAGCAAGGAGGAGGGGTGGTCCTAGACGAGGCGCTCCAACGTCGGTGGCCAGCACAGGTGGTTGTCGCGGCGGGGGCGCAGGTTCGGGAGGAGGCTGCGGCGGCGCCCTGAGCTTGGGCTCGACCTCGAGTCCGTCCCGGGCAGCGACGAGCTCGCGAGGTGATGCTCCTGCTAGGCTGAGGCTCGGCGGTGGAGGGCGAGGAGCAGGGCGGCGGGGTGGTCTCGGTCCGCCGGGACGCAGGAGAGGTGCGAGACGGAGACGCCGCAAGCGGAGCAGAGCGCGGTGGGCCCGGGCGCGGCGGGGGAGGAGAGGAGGTGGAGGCAGGCGGAGCAAAAGTCAGACGGGCTGTAGAGGAGGAAGTCGGAGGCGCGGCGACACCAACGGAGGAAGGGAGCGGTCATTGGGGCGGGCATTTTGGAATTCGACCATTATGGGAATCGGGCTTCGCCAAAATGTCATCCCGCAACGGGGCTTCGCCGGATCGCCATTATGAAATATGGCCACCATGCCAAAATGCCATCGGAGAGCTTTGTGACTCTTTTCTTCCTCTTCTGCCCCTTTCCTTTTTGTTCCACACACAGCGGGCACGGTTCATCTGCCCCATGAGCACCAGGTAGTTGAGCAGGACGTTCACGAAGTACCTGGCTGCGCTCTCCTCATTGTCGTAGTCGATGCCCTGGAAGAACTCGCGCACGAACGAGAGCACAGGCTGCTTCCGCCGCTCCGGACCAGTGAACAGCCCACACATGCAGTCATGCGCCTTGTGCTTGCTGGCACTCAGGATGTCCATGATTGCACGCTCGCTGCTCTTGTCCTGGCACCGCACCAAGTGAGCAAGGATGGATGTGTACAGAATCAAGCCCACCTTCGCTGCCCCAGCGACATATGCCTCAAGCAACGGCCGCGCTGAGTCATACAGCCCCGTCTTCATGCAAGACTCGAACAACTGTCTTATGATGAAGTTGTTGGTCCTTATGCCAGCCGAACCCATGAACCGTAGCCACCGGAGTGCAAGGTCAGTCGACCCATCCTTGATGTAGATCATCAGCAGGTCATTTGCGGTCACCTCTATTGGGAAACCTGATGCCTACATCTCCAGCAGCACCTTTGCAGCCAAATCCAGCAGACTCTTATTCGCCAACATCGTGAGCAACGCCGTAAACGTGCTAAGCCCTGGCCTTGTCCCTGCATTCACCATGGAGTGATACAACCGCATTGCTGCATCCACCTTCCCTGCCGAGGCATGCATTTCCACTAGACAGGCATATGTGGCCGGCGTAGGGAAGAAACCAGACTTCTCCATGTCACTAAACAACTTGGCAGCCATGTCCAACCTTCCAGACCGTGCATTGGCCTCGACCACCATAGTGTACAAGCCAAAGCTTGGTCGGAGCCCTTCCCTCCTCATCTCCTCCCAAAGCTCCATCCCAGCATCCAGCTTCCCAGATCTCACCAGCGCCTCCACCATGGCGGTGCTCACTGCTATGCTCACCCGATGCCCGACCGCCACCATCTCTCTGTACATCCCCATGGCCGTGCATTGGCCTCGACCACCATAGTGTACATTCCCTCCCTTTGCTTCGTTTCATCGAACATCTTGCGGGCAGCGTCAATCCTCCCGGCCCGCGCCAGTGCAGGCACCGCGAGCTCGTACGTGCCCTCGTCGAGGGCGCAGCCCGAGGTCGCCATTTGGTCGAGCACCTCGAAGGCCTTGAAGGCGAGGCCCCTGGTGAGCAACAGAGAGAGGAGGGCGTTGTATGCGGGCGTCTCGAGGCCCCCGAAGCTGGCATCGCGGAGGCGCTTGAAGCAGTAGAAGGCCGGCTCGAGGAGGCCGTGGGCGGCGAGGGCGGAGACGACGGCGTTGAGAGTCTTGGGGAAGGCGGCGAGGTCGGGGAGCCCGAGGGTGTCGTCGAAGAGCGCGAGGAGTTCGGAGGAGTGAGTGGCCGGCGGGAGAGGCGCGGCGAGGAGCGAGGAGAGGTCGTCGGAGGGGACGAACCACGGCTGGAGGTGCGCCCATGCGACTAGGGAGATGAGCGGGACGGGGTCGGAGGCCAGGAGCGAGGAGGCTGCGAGGAGGAGCAACGCTGGGTCGGGCACGGAGGGCAGCGCAGAGAGCGCGGCGGAGAGGGGCACGCCCGAGCGGTGGCGGAGCGCCAGTGCCGCGAGGGGCTTCCGGTGAAAGGGACAGGGGCAAAAGAGGAAGAAAAGGGTTCCAAACTTATCGGATGGCATTGTAGCGAGTGGGCCGTGTTTCATAATGGCAAGCTGACGAAGCCCCGTCGTGGGATGGCAAATCACCGAATCCCACTTTGCATGATGGTCGAATTCCAAAAAGCTCCATCGGGGCGGTGGGTGAGAAACACCGAGCCGGGAGGTGAAGTTTGCGTTTCCTGGGAGCCAGGAGAGAGCGTTTTTTTTTCCATCGAGCTGGGCTCGGTGATGGGCCAAGTAAATCAAACACAAGCTGTTGCAGCCCACGGGCGCAGGCCACCCCTCTGGCCCTATACCAAACACGCTCCTAGTTCAGTGGCCACAGCCATCTGAAACCCTAACATAGTACATCCTAAGCATCTTATGTGTTTGTGACTATTTTTTAGGGTTAATTAGAACCGTGTCATTATAAGATCCTATTTGGATCTAAGGAGCTAAAGATTAGCCTTCCCTTTTTAACCACCTTTTAGCCCTTGAGGATCCAAAGAGGAGGGCTAAAAGGAGGGGCTAATCTTTAGCCATTCATTAGCCCATTAGCCCTTGTAAGGTAGGCTAAAGGTGGCTAAAAGTGCTAATAGGTGACTTTAAGGCCTTGTTTGGCTGATGGTTTCTGCGGCTGATAAGCCGGCTGAAGTTGATTTATTGTGAAAGAAAAACATTGTTCCATGACTAATAAGTTCAAGCGAACACGGTGTACTCTATCTCTCTCCTCTCTCTTTCACAATTTTAGTCATCTTTTGGTCATGTATGCAAACAACTCAAGGGGTTAAACTTTAGCCCCTTCATTTTAAGGGCTAATCTTTAGTCCTAGGCTAAACTTTAGCCAAGGATCTAAATAGGGCCTAAATTTGATGTTTTTAAGAAACATCACTATTTCTCGTCTTATAGTGACTAGTATATTGCCCATGCTAACGCTACGGTGGCATCTAAAAAAGTCATAAAACTAAAATATAAATCAACTGATGACGTAATCAGCGTATAAATATACAACTATTCATCATCGTCGTCCTCCAACAGTGAAGGAACTTAGCTCTAGATTCACTCTCCTATTATTTTATCAAGGACCGCCATCTGCTTTACAATGCCATCTGGGGTCTTCTTTAATTTTTGATGGACAAAGAAGCCGATGGCTATGGAAACTTGTGATTTGCCCATGCTAACAGTAAATTACGAATTACAGAGCAAACACGGAACTTTGAAACTTTCAGGATAACAGATAGAGTGCAAAAATAAATTTCACCTTCCTCACCCTCCTACAGTTCTTCCTCTTTGTTGTCTCCTTCCAAAAAAATTGAATAGTAGAACCAAAGCAATTGGGGAAGTGAAATCCTCAACTTTTTGTTACATTGCTTAGTTTGTGTAGCTAAGTAATTTGCGCTCTCTAATTCGGTATTAGTTGCCTTGTTATTGAGCATTGCTAGTGAGCTTAGGTGGCTTTGTGTTTTTGCTTATTAGATTGTATAGGAGCTCCCCTGTTGCTTAAAGTACTAGTGGCATAGGTTTGTGTGACCTTGCTCCTAGAATTGTTTAGGTAAGCTCTAGCTAGCCAACACCTTTGTTGCCTATTTAGGACCCTTGTAAGGTGCTTGAGAACTTAGATAGACGGTTGTAGTCTTTGCTAGACTGATAGTTTTAATTCTGTATTTGTTTCGGTTAGTCAGCGCGATTAGATTTTTAGAAAGGACTATTTGCCCCCCTCTAGTCCACCATCTCGACCCTACAAGTGGTATCAGAGCTTGGTCTCTTATTTTTTGTCTTCACCGACCCAAGAGGATGGCGTCTAGTGGTCTAGATGATTGTAAGACACATATTTTTTATGGCACAAACTTTGCACATTGGAAAAATCACATGCTTGATCATTTTCGTGCAAAGGGACCTAAGTTTTGGTGGATTGTCACTAGTGGTCTCACTCATGTCTTTGACCATAGAAATCTCACCAAAGCTCAAAGAGTTCTCTTTGAACTTGATGCACATGCTTGTTGTTATCTAATGGATGCTTTGAGCTTTGATTTGAAGAAAAGGATAAACTACGTGGGAACCACTCGCGGGATATGTGAATCAATCAAGCACACCTTCAGTGATTCCTCCACATGGGATGATGGCAAGTTCAAGAAGGAGCCTAAGGAGGTGATGCATGAGTGTGTCGATCATGACCACAATTTGGTGATTGTGGAAGATTGCTCCACCTTATGGTCAAGTGATGAAGATGATGATGTATCTACCATAAGTTCACTTGACAAGGTTGATGGTGATGTCCCAAGTGATGTAAATGATGATTCTACCTCGAGCACAATTGGTGATCTTGATGATAATGGTTCATGCTCAGGCCATGATTATGATGCTACTACAAGCCTATCTACTACACCACATTGCTTCATGTCACAAGGTGACACCAAGGTATCTAATATAAATGTGGTGGATCATGTTGATTCATATGATGAGCTTGTTAGTAGACTTGCTAGCATGACCATGTCTTTAGAAAATAAGAAAGCTAAAACATTGAAATTAGAAAAATGAAAACTCATTTCTAAACAGTTCATGTGAAGATCATAAGCACTTACTTAATATTCTTAAATCTTCACATGTTGAGCTAAAATTGACTCATGAGAAGCTACTCGTGTCTCATGAAGAATTATTAGAACAACATGCTTCTTTCATTAAAGTATTTTCAAAGAAACTTAAAAGGAATGAGAGTTCATCACATGAGTCAAGTGATCAAACGCAACATGTGACTAACTCTTGTGATGTAGGGAAGAAGCATGTATCCACCTCTTGTGATGATTTATTAGATATGTCTTGTTCTTCACAATTAAATGCTTGTTCTACTTCTATGTCTTGTGAGACTAACCTTTTGAAGGAGAACAATGAGCTTAAGAATGAAGTGAAGAAATTGAGGAACAAGTTAGAGAGGTGCTACAACACAAAAATTACCTTCGAGCATATGTTGAACAACAAAAGAAGCTATGGTGATATGAGTGGCATTGGATTCAACAAGAGCATGACCAAGGGGGAAAGAAAAAGAGAAAGAAAGATGAAGAAGCAAGAACAAAAGAGGCTATCTCATTTCATGTGCTTCAAGTGCATGAAGACATCTTGCAAATGGGTGCCTAAATGAAGAAAAGCTCAAGTTGAAGAAAGAAGAAGAGAGGATAAAGCATGTCAAATGCTTTAAGTGCCACACATGAGATCATCTGTGTGCCCAACCAAGCAATTAGTGAAGCAACAAGAAGAGCCTCAACCAAAGCCACAAGTTGAGCAAGAAAAGACACCCCAAGAGCAAATCAAGATTAACTATGAAGATGGTGGCGACTTGATGATGAAGAAGTAGACAAGAAGGGGTGGAAGAGCAAGGCATCCAATGCTTAATCAAGATGCCAAGATGATGAGCATGAATCAAGTTGAGAAGAGAGATTTGGCTCACATCAAGTGCTTTAAGTGTGAAGATATGGGACATTTTTGCCTCGAAGTGTCCTACCAAGCTTGAGAAGATGACTCAAGCAACTCACAAGAGGCAAGGCAATGAAGCATAACATGAGCAAGGAACAAAAGGCCTAATCAAAGAGGAAGTGCTACTCATGCCGGGAAAGGGAACACATGGCACATTCATATCCCCTAGGTAACTCTTCTAATCCTATTTCAATTGATGATAATATTATATTTAGAAAGGATGGCAGTAGTACCTCATTGGTTGCAATTGCAAAACATCCCGCTATTCATACTAAGGCTATGCCTAAGTATGTTGCACCTAACTTAAGAGGACCCAAATAAGTTTGGGTACCATCAAAAAGTGGATGATTGTTTGTAGGTACCATGTGCATTGGAGGCTTGGTTCAAGTGGTATTTATTGTGTTGATCATGTGATTGAGCCAAGTATTGACAAGTGATGATTATCATCCTAATGCCATGACAAGATAGTGAAGTCCAAGAGCTATCAACATACAAGTGTAACATTCATATTGTGGATGATTTATTGATATATTTGATGGCTTGCAAAGATATGAGTTGAAGCTTGCTAATTGGATGATCATAAGCCAACCAAGGTATATCTCTTGTTGATTATTTCATTTCGATGCATATGAGTTGATTGAATTGTATAAATGTTCAATGTTGCTTGCTATGAGATGTTTAAATAGATAAATAGCTTAGTAATCAAGTTTAGATTGATTTATATTGGATAAATTCATGAGATGACTTTTAGCAAGTGGATTGAATGGATATATGTCTTGTGAAAATATTCAAACAAGTTGATTTCAAGATTGATTCACATTTGGTGAAGTATAGCTCAAGTGATTGAAATATGTTCTTCATTGAAATTCTGAGTGAGCTGTGATCAAGTCTGAGTTTGAGTGATCAAATATATTTGGATTGGCTTAAAATTTGGTATGCATACTCTAAACTTATGGTATAAGTTTCTGTATGAATTTCATAAGAATTGGATAAGAGATGCTTCGGTTTTGGAGTGGATCTTTTCAGCTATAGTGCAACAGTTTTCAGCATGGAGTAGTGGTAAAAGATTTGATTTCTGGCAGTTCATATGAGGTCAAATGTAACACCCCGGTGTTACGATTTCGCTTAACACCTTGACTAAGCCTAAGAAAAATTATCGAGACGATTTTTTGGATTTTAAGAATTTAAAAATCCAGCTTTTCGCGTCCACAGTAAAAATCAGAAAGTATAGTTTAAAGCGTTGTTTGTGGCAAATTGTTTTGAGTAAAATAATCATATAACGCTTTAATATTTTGTTTCATTTCCTGTACGAATATGAACTACCGTGTCCGATGTTTTTAGCTGAGCAGCAGTCGCACCGAGTATTTAGGCTGCAGCATGTCCTTTGTTCTTTTCCCGCTGTTTCTCACGGCCTGTTTTTTTTTTCAATGACTCCTGTTGTCTCTTTGTCTGTCTTGCGGTCTTGTCTTGCGTCCCTTGCTACTCGACGTGTCCACCTCGCCCTGTCACGGCGTCGTCGTGTTGCCAGCCACTGTTGCGTTTGACCACACGCAGGCGCACCCCGTGGCGCTGTTCTGCTAGGCGACATGTCGACCACACGGTACCACGTGCGTCCTACCCCATGCCCTGCTCGCCTTGTCCCGTCGCTCTTAAGGGCCGCTGAAGCACGCCCGAGCCCTGGAGTATCGCCGCTGCGGCCGCGCAGTCCGTCGTTTCCCTTTTCCATTCGTGTGTGTGCGCATGGCTCTGCCTCGCTTTCTCTTCTCTGTGCACAGCGGTGCCCCTCCTTCTCCCTTCCCCGCTCTTCCACTTGCTCAAGGCCGAAGTTTCCTCCCTCCTCGGTTCCAGCCGCGTCCCGATCCCGTGCTGGACCCACGGTTCCCCCGGTGTCCATGCCGTAGCGCTCGACCGTCACCACCCATCCGAGCAATCGGCCAAGGTCACGCATCGCTGGCTGATTCGTCGTGCCTCCTCCGTCGGCGCGGTGTCACATGGAGCGGGCCACCGTGCGCCACCTCCGGTGCAGCGAGGCCGCTGCCGTTGCCGCCTCGAGCTCCCGCCACCGCAGTCGTAGTGCCTCGCCGACGTCCGCTCCCCTACCCGCGTGACCGCGCGTGAGTGTCGCTGCACCAGGTCGCCCCATTGACATCCGCATGTGGCTCCGCATCGTCCTCGCCACGCCGTCCTGGAGCGCCGTCCCACGCCGAGCCCTATGCGCCCATGCCGAACGTGGTCGTGTCCTCGCTGCCCATGCCCGAGCCGCGAAGCACCTCCCCGCTCCTTGGCTGCCCGCGCTCAGCCATGCCGCAGCGTCCCGCCATGGCTACCCGCCGGTGCCTGCTCTCTCCCGTGCGCGGGGGTTCCTTGCCACGCGCCGAGCCACCGCGGTACCTACTGCCCCGCCAGGACCCGCGCCGTCACGACCACAGCGTCTCCATGTCCGGTCGGAGCTCTTCAGCTCCTCCGCTCCGAGCGCCTCCGCTCCTGGAAAAGATGAAGCATGGTGAGTAGGGGTATAAATCCTAGAAGATTTTTGTACGGGGGTTCTCGGTGCAAAATACTAGACTCATTTAAATAGTACATTAGTACCGCGGAGTGATTTAGAGAAAGTTCGGGGGTTTTTATGCAATTTGCCATCGCGCTGGGCTCAACCGCGCATAGGCTGACCGTTTCCGGTCATTGGGCCGTTGGCAGCGCGCCTTGCCTAGGCCTGGTGCCGCGTGCCCCGTTGGGCCGGCCTGCTCGGCGCCCGACTGGGCCGTGCGGTGCTCTGGGCCGCGTGTCCGGGTGAGCTGGCCGCTCTTGGCTGTTGGGCCGCTGCCGCTCAGCCGCGCGCTGGGCCGGCCTGCTCCGCGCCCGCCTAGGCCGCCAGTCCGGCAAGTTGGGTTGCCGCCGGCCCCTTTTCAATTTATAAATGTTTTTCTAATATAAGTTTCTAGATAACTTGTAAAATCAATATAAAATTAGGTAGTTGTCCAAAAATTGTGAAACCAGTTTTGTTAACTTCCTAAAATCATGATCTACATGTTAGTATAGTTCGTTCACATCGTGTGATAATATTCTTGGAAGGTATATAATTAATTTAAGGTACTTAATATTGTAAAATATAAACTTGTAGGAATCTCCACGATAAACCGGTAATATTGTTGGATCTGAAAATTGTACAGAAGGCTCCTAGCAATCATAGGTACTCACTGTAATTTTTGTAGCTCAATAATAATTAGTTTGCTAGATAGATAATGATGCTCTAATTCGAATAATGATTAAATCGATAGACTTGAATAAGCAACAACTTGGGTTTATGTTACAGAAATAATTGTTGGGAAATAGCGTCTTATCCGACAACGTGTATATGTAGCCAAGTACGGTCGTCGTTTGAACTATCTTGTTAGCTTGTGAGGCGTAATCGGATTTCTAAGCGTTTCGGCTGTCATTGGTCATTTACATCTTTGCATTTGCATCAATGCATATCATATAGGTACGATGATGGATCAACGGATCAATTAAAGGATGATTGGGAATCCGAAGATGGTGTATTGGTATTCTCTCCAGGAGATGATGCGAGGGGTTTTCTATTCGGATGATCTGAGGATGCAGATACTAACTTTTAAATATATCTTACCCAGGCAAGCCCTGGTGCATAACCCCTATTTTTAAATGATCACTGGATATATTTATATGATATGCATTTACGTTTCAGGCATTTTATGGAAACTACCTGCATAAGTATATCTACCCATGAGTCCTACTAGTTCAGGTCGAGTAGTTGCTATGCTCAGGATGTCGGTAGCGTGAGTAACCTGTCGTTACTCGTAAATAGGTGATTAAACTATGATATCATGATGAAATAATGGAAAGGAAAATGGTGACCGGGCAGGGATGTGGATTTGGTACTGGTGGGTGTGAGGGGTTGTGTCCTGCGGTCAACAGGGCATAGCCCGGTTACACTTTTTCCCTGTCTGTGTCGATTAAGGACCGGTCGTTGCATATGACTCTAGGCAAGTCACAGATTATTGTCTCGAGCACATACTTGGGTATGGGCACAGGGAAGGCTTGCCGCTCTCTTGTCGCGGATCCGGCTCTTTCCGGACCGACTGATGGGAAGAGGAGGTGGTGGAGGTCCTTGCACCGCACTGAGTCCGGGACTCAGGGGCAGGGGCTCAGAGTCCAAGTTTGGACGGGGACCTGGACACCCGAGACAGGAGAGTGGTGGGTTAGTCCTACTTGTGCCTAGGGTACAAGCGGGGCGTGTGTCTTCGGGGCACCTAGCTGGGGGCATTGATTCGCGAATTGCCGGGCTATCCGGTATGGCTTGTCTACGGTTTAGCATCGTAGTAAGAACTGAAAGATGGAAGATGGACAAAGGAAATCTGATTGCTTACCACCTGCTTGAAAGTAGCACAGGTGCTTACATAGAATGGTTAGTTAATGAACCAATGCGGCTATTAATAAAAATCGAACATAAGGACGCACGCTTAGTAATGCTTCCTGCAAATGCAATAAACCTACAAGCCAGATAGCCTTGCATATCCTTGGAGTCTTTTCTTTTCCCTGTCGGGTAAGTCTTGCTGAGTACAATTGAGTACTCAGGGTTTTATTCCCCCTGTTGCAGGCAATAGGTGGAGGCTTGAGCTGACCTTTGTGTGTGGATTCCTCCTGGTGGGCTCAGAGAGGATTTTCTTTACGCTGCGATCGTAGTTGTTATTTATAATCCCCACCAAATACTTTTATAAACGAAAGTTTCATAATCTGTTGCCGTAGTCTATATATCAACACTTCATCACGTCATTAATAGATGTTTATTTCCATTGTAACTCTATTCACATGTTTCTATTTTGCTGTTCAATTAAATTGTTTATAACTCTGATAACATGATTTCATTCCGCTGTTATATTAATAAATATTATACTCTGATGTTGTATTAAAAGTGATGTAAGAAATGGTTACGAATAATATAAGCTTTATTCTCTCATTTGTGATCCTGATGGCAAAAATGTGGATTTTTGGGTTCTCCCTTGGGGTGTGTCTGACGGAACCGAGTAATTTAGTGTTCTCCCTTGAGTGCTTAGTGTCTAATATAAGACAAGCACTCCTATGAGGCATTAAATTAGGCGGTTCTGCCACATCAAATAAAACCCAAATTTTTACAGCTGCTAGATGACTTAGTGAACCACATCTCCACCAAATTTCATGGCATTTGTTTCTGTACATTGTGAGATATGCATTTTTTTTGAAGGGTACAGAATCTGCCAGAAAAGTGATAAACATTGGATAGATCTAGGGTCACTTTGATTGAAAGGTCCTCAAGTTTGGAACATGTTTATAAGTGATTAAGGCACCTAAGTTTGGTTTTGTATTGGTCTAGAAGCATGACAAGGAAAGAGTAAAAGGCCATTTGATTGTGGAATATAATTGGCACACAATTGATACTCAATTGAAGATCAAGACCAAGCTCAAGATGAAGATAAAGTTAAAGTTATAGTGCCAATTGGAGATCATTTGGTAGAAAGGAAAGGACTTAAATAATTAGAAAGAAAACGACTTAAAGAAGAATTCATGGTTACTCATCAAATTAAGTCTTTCACTTGGATCAATTAATCAAGATATTTCAAGTGAGTGTCAAGAATGGTTCTTTGGAGAGAGGTCACTTCTCCCTAGTGTAGTGGCTTGCCGCCTATGTGTAGATAAACCAAGTGTGGTACTTGGGAGGCTAATATGGAAGTGGTGATCCAAGAAACATTTGTTATGCTTAGTTGAAGCAATCAAAAGGTTGGTCAAGAAAAGCAAGCAACACCCAAAAAGAGAGCTAGTCATGACAATTCAAGTGGTATTCACACTCATAGTTCTCTCATGCAAGCATTGAATAAAAGAGGAAAGAAGCCAACCATAACTCAAGATAGTGCACTTGATCATTAGTGGTTCTTAAATCATATGGGTGAAGAATGGACTCTATCTATGATGATCGGTCTTCACCAAAGTATAAATTGGACTTCACATTGCTATTACGGAGGGTAATTGGAATCAAATGACTATCCTCTACTCTAAGATAGCAAAGGTATCATTGTAATATGCATGATCATTTTATCCCTTACTAGTATACGGTTAGTACATATAGTACATGCTTATTAGGATCATGCATCACAAATGGAAAATTTTAAGATTCATAGCCTACCACTATTGCTTGTATGATTAATTAATCTAGTGGTAGTGTATGAGTTTGTTCATGAGCTAGTGAACCCAAGTACTTGATTTAATTTGGATTGCTAACAAGTGACAAGTACAACATTGGTAAGATAACCCTTGCAAGAGGTGTAAAGAAGCTTGTCATTGCTTCAAACCGAACTTGGAAGCTTAGGCAAATCATTTTAGTTTAAGTCAACTTAGAAGCTCATGATAGCAACAAGAGTACGAGCACAAGACAACAATGCAAATGGATATCTAGTTTTTCAAGTGGTATCTAGACTCAATTGATTTCTCAAGTGGTATTCACAAGTGATGTCTAGATCAACTAACATGTGATATCCTACAAGTGGTACTCATGAAGGTAGCAAGTGTTCAAGAAATAGTTTTTATTGACAAATCCAACAAGTGATTCCATGCTAGTAAATTCTTCCAAGTGGTATCACATTTCTACACGTGGTATCAATCATATAAGACCATGGTTCCACAAGTGATCCTCAACTTTAAGTGATCATCAAGTGAAAAAAGTTCCCTCACACTACAAGACTCAAGCTTATCAAGTGGATGACCCATGCTATGACATAGGGGGAGGTGTCCCACCAATTGGTATCAAGGTCAAAGATCCTATGTGTGGTATCCCAAGAGCTATCAAAATGGTGTCATTCCAACATATGTAGTGGTGTCCATAAAAAATGCAAGATTCAAGTGTCAACCATCTACCCCAATGCAACCCTTTGTATCAAGATATGCACACCTTTTATGGAAATTGATGACAAAGGGAGAGAGATTGATACAAAGATATTACAAATGGGGGATTTGGACATGGACAATGAACAAAGAGGGAGCAACATTGAGGAATTGAGAAGGATCAAAATTCTTGGACAAGAGAAGCATACAAGTAGGGGGAGCAAGCTCATGAACTTTGATTGTTTGCATTTGATATGTGCATATTCATGTGCTTGCTTGCATTGCATAAGTTTTTAAATTTGATATGAATGCTTCTGTGGTGTATGCTAGTTGTAGAACTTGAATGATGATTTGATAACTAGCATGCATAGGACGGTAGCTAGACTTGTTTTTCTACATATGGTACTAGAACCTTGCTTATAATGTTGATCTCATGGGGTTTCTAGTATTTTTTGTTGTCTAGCTACACATGGTGCCAAGAATGATGTTAAAAGTGCAACTCTGATTGGTATCACACTACAAAGGTCCATCTCTTATACCTTAGCATCATTTGGTAGACATTACTCTCTCACAACTCAAATGCATGTATATGTGCAAGCTTCAAACCAAACTCTTAGCACATATATAGGGGGAGCAAATGCTATCAATTTGGGTTTGTGGTACTTGTCTAAAATCATTTACACATGGTAAAAATTTTTGGGCAAGCAACATGAATCCATTTGAGCTTAAATTCCATATCTTTATAGAGTTGTCATCAATTACCAAAAAGGGGGAGATTGAAAGGTCCTTGTTTGGTTTTGGTAATTGAGTGACAACCTAGGTGGACTAATTGTGTTTAATGTGAGATACATAGGTGATTAGTCCACAGGTACATCATGTGTGAGCAACCTTTGCCATGGAGGTGAAATGGCTTGGAGATGTTGCAAAGCTCACACATGTGATGAGGAGGTCATTGCATATGAGACATGACATAAAGTCATGTGATCAAGGTGGAGTAGATCAAGATAAGACTTGGCTCGATGGACCGGTTGCAAATGTGAAGGGCAAGTTGAGTGATGACTTGGCACCGATGAACTAAAGCAATGGTGAAGAGCAAGTGAAGTCAAGATCGATAAACCAATACGGTCACGTGATGATATGAAGTGGATCATATCATTTGGTGATTGGTTGGTGCATATGTTGCATCAATAATGGAGGAGATGGAATGGAATGCGCAAGGCAAAGGTATAACCTTGGGCATTTCATTTCACTGGTCATAGGCGTGTATAGAAGTTGATGACTGGGTTTAGGATTGATGGTCGTACTATCAAGAGGGGCAAACTTGTTTGCATATCGGTCATCTAGTGCCACTTGAGCGATCTAACTTTGCGATGTTGCTAGGATCGAGTGGCGTGGTGAATTGAGTGACTAATCCTTTGAAAAATATTTGTGAAAATGCTAACACACTTGCACTTGGTGGTGTTGGCATATTTGCAAAGGAAAAGTTGTTGGAGTTGAACTGGATCAACTTGGAGAAGAGAGAAAGGTTTTTCGGTGTACTCCGAACTATAGGATAGCTCTTGATTTGAAATTCTGCATTGATCCATTATGCTTTGGATCAAATATGCAGGTGGGCTATGTAGCCCTCTAAATAAGCTTTCTAAAATGTCCAAGATCATCGAAATCGGAGTTCGGAGCTAAGAGTTATGGTCGTTTTAGCGGTGAACAGTCACCGACCAGACGCTGGACCGGACGCGAGTCCGATCAGGACCTGTGAGTCTGGTCACAGAGTCCGGTCAGTGTTCCTGAGATTTAGGGGCTGCGATCGGACGCTGGCACTAGGGCGCAACCAGACGCACATGTGCCACTGTTTTGGGCCTCGAAACACTAAGGAAAAGTGACAGGACACTGCGGCGAGTCCAGTCAGTGTTGACCGGACGCGTCCGGTCGATGAAAAACCTCTCTGGAACCTCTCTGTTCGTGACCGGACGTTGAGTGATGGCGATTCCGGTCGATCGACCTGACGCGGAGTTCGTTTGCGCACGTTGGGAGCCATTGGTGTCCAACGGTAACATTCAAATGGCTAGTACACATGGCGTGCGCAGCATGACCGGACTCTAGGGTGAGTCCGGTCAGCGAGTCCGGTCAGTGCGCAAAAATCAGGATGAAAGAGGGTAACGACTATTTTAGCCCTTGGGATAATAAAAGGAGTGTGTGGCCGACCTTGGTACATGTTTAGCACCCTTGGGACTTAGTGTCCATGCTTGGAGAGTGCTAGGAGAGCCTCTAACTCACTTGTGCGCATAGTGGTTGCATCCGATTACGAGTGAGTGTGATTCTAGTACGATTGCATCGTGAGGTTGCATCAAGTGACACTAGGTGATCGAGTTGCAAGCCGGTGATGCTTGTTACTCTTGGAGGTTGCCACCTCCTAGACGGCTTGGTGGTGGTCTTTGTCGAAGCACGCAAAGAAGATTGTGTGGTGCTTCGGAGAAGTGATTATGAGGGGGATTGTGCTCATCCCACGGGAGCCACGAAGAGCAACTCTAGTAGAGCGAGACGCAAAGGACGTCAAGTGGTTCGACCAAGTCAAGTTCTAAAGCTTGTGGTAAGCACTCCACATGGTAGAGTGTGACTTGCGGGTCACCACTAGCGTGTCTCAATGGGAACTAGCGTGTTGGCAAGCACGTGAACCTCAGGATAAAAATTATCGTGTCATCTTTGTCTTTTCATTGGTTTGCATCCTCATTACACAAGTTTGTATTTACTTTCATTTATATTGTACTTGTGTAGTTGCTCTTGTAATTAGTTAGCTTATGTAGCTTGCTAGTTACCTTCTTGCTTGTGTAGCATAGAAGTAGCTCCCTTACGTGACTAATTTGGTTTTAGTAACCTTGTTAGTTACATTGCTTAGTTTGTGTAGCTAAGTAATTTGCGCTCTCTAATTTGGCATTAGTTACCTTGTTATTGAGCATTGCTAGTGAGGTTAGGTGGCTTTGTGCTTCTGCTTACTAGATTGTATAGGAGCTCCCCCGTTGCTTGAAGTACTAGTGGCATAGGTTTGTGTGACCTTACTCCTTAAATTGTTTAGGTGAGCTCTATCTAGCCCGGCACCTTAGTTGCCTATTTAGGACCTTTGTAAGGTGCTTGAGAACTTAGATAGAGGGGTGTAGTCTTGGTTAGATCGATAGTTTTAATTTCACATTTGTTTCGGTTAGCCGACGCGATTGGATTTTTAGAAAGGAATATTCACTCCTCTAGTCCGTCATCTCGACCCTACATATACATATATAAAATTTGATATATTGACATGTTATGCATTTTGATATATTGACTTTAGTGGTATGAATTTTGATATATAAGGTTTATTGATGCGAATTTTGATATATATAGACTTATAAAAAAATAACTTCAGTGACATACATATATGAATTTTGATATATTAACTTCAGTGTTTATGCATTTTGGTATATGATAAATATTGACTACAGTTATTTGAATTTTGATATTTGTAGACTTATGAAAAGAAAATTGGCTTAAGTGATATGCATTTTCGTGTATGAAAAATATTGTCTCCAGTGATATAATTTTTGATATATTGACTTTAGTGAGAAGAGATGGCTGGACGTCATGTCCCTTCGTCGGAAGTCATAGGTTTCAGCGGCTATGTAAAGTGGATAGGATTCGATCCAGTGTTGCCGAATGTACTATTTAATCATCCAAGCAAGCAACTCTATATGTTTACAATAAATTAATGTGTCAAATACGCTTGTACAAATATATTTTCTGATATGTATAAATATGTGATTCTTAAATGTACCGTAGGTAATTGACCCAAACATTTGGCTTAAAGAGGCACTCTCAAATTTTGAGGTTCAGGCAGTGGATGTTCAGATCTTTTATGTAGATAATGATCCATTAATCCAATGTCGAATTGGGTTTTCCATCGCCGCTAGGAGGGGGTAGAGGTGTTGTACAAATCTCAGAGATGGAAATAAAGGCACCCCAGCCGACTGTTGCACAAAGATATGTTGTCATTGCATGTGTAACTAAGCTTGCGAATATTGGGTACACCCTGCCTACACTATCATCCGTGCCGATACAAGCTATAAATGCGGACATGCGTCATGTTGTTCAGGTCTTATGTGCAAGCATTGCTCGGAGCAACCGAAATGATGTGGTAAAGTCAAAATCGAACTCATACCTTATATCTGGAATTGTTGTTATATGTTGCAAAGCTTGGTTCTGATAATTTTTATTTCTGCCAACACTTACAGGTTGAGGACTATGACTTAACATACGTAGGGTGCAGTTTTAAAGGCATTCTAAACCAGACAATGTATGGATTGGGTTATGATTGAAAATATGCTCATGAATGGCCAACACTGACTACGGAAGGATTTCAGGCAAAGCTGCTTGCAACTAAGAGGGGAGACCAACGACTTCTCGAGCACGGTTAAACGTCGTTAGTAGACACTGTGCTCATAGTTGTGAAGCAAGGGAGAGTGCACTGGTTAATGCGTCGGTCTTCATCAATGATATTTTTGGATACCACGTCAGTGACCTACACTTCACCGAATTGAAAATACGAGAAAGTCAACTTCATTTGGTAGTATCGGTGACATACTATGTCTGCATGAACTTTAATTTGGAGACTAACTGGACATGCTTGGTTTAAATTTGTTATAGTTTGAATGAAATTTGATCGTGGAATGGATGACCATCGCAATATTAATATACGACATCTTACAACGTTCGATGCAAGGAAACTGTAAAAGAAAACCGTACAGAATGTTCAATGCACCGGCGGCAGCGTGATGGGCTCACGTACAATATTCAACGCTCAAGGCCGGCCGTGCCGGTGCGGGGGCACTCTTCTCTTTTCTCTTTTCTTCTGGTTTGCTTGCGTCAGCCGCCGCCACGCCGGGCGCTGGCCATTCTCTTCCTCCGCGTCGCGTCCTGCGCTCCCCTTGTTCAATCGCGTCGCACGCAGGTCCGTGGACGGTGGACCGTAGTATTCCAACAGTGCCAGCCAGCTCGTTATGCGTTTCTAATTGGTGGGGCCTCACTCCGCACGCGTGCAGACAGGTGCAGCCGTAGTTTTAAGGCGATTTCGTTCTATTTAAAATTTTAAAAATCCGTTAAATTGCTGATGAACTTTTAAAAGTTGCGTTTGATTCTAAGATGGGAGGGATGGAATAGATCCATTCTAGTTTTCTGGGATGGGACGATTCTTGGACGTCCCTGCTCAGTGTTTGGTTACAAGAACGAGGACGAATTCAATACATCCCTATTGTGATTTGTTGTAAAGAAGGCATCAATCTTGAGCTTTTTTTGGTTGTGTTTTCTGCTGTGTGATCAACCGCGCGCCCTTGCGGAAATGGTTTGTGTTGTGTGGTGATCAGCAGAAATTAAATGGAGGCTCCTCAAAAGTATTAACAAAAAAAAATGGCACCATAACTAATAATTGGTTTTTATATTATTTCATTCTGGGATTAACTCTGATCGAGTTCCCTGCGTGTGCTCCTTGCTGTGAATGGAACGGATTTCTGGAGGCCATGCACACGATGCGAATGGACTGCACGGAGCTACAGATGGTTAGATGGTTAACTAGGCAGCACGGCACCCAGCCCATACCAATACGAGGCACGGCCCGATGACACTTAAGGTCGTTTGGATCCCTTTATCGTGGAGGAATTAAAATCTATATAATAGATTAGGTTATTTAGCTTAGAATTTGATATTCCATTCATTTCCTAAGCTCATAAATGAGCCTATCTCAAATTTATAGGGTGAGAAATAGAAATGGATTCTACAGATCATTATGTTATAATTCTATTCTCCAACTTATAGCACACTCTTCAACTCACTTCCCTACAATAGAAATGCAACGTATAAGTATGTCCCTTGAATGCCTAACAATAAATATACAAATATATTCTATATATACAACTGTATTAGCTTAATTAATCTATGTCTAAATTATAATTATTAGAATAAATTCAATTCCAAGGACCCAAACGGCCCCTAAGAGAATGCTGCCACGCTTTGGAGACTTGGTGCTGAAAATCTTGCACAAGTTCGGCCGGTGAAACAAAAGTGGTATACTTGATTGAATCATTTATTTAGTTTTATGTCGAAATGCATTTTGTTACGCCTTTTTGTGAACTATGGTCTACTCCATCTGTCCTAAAATATAGCGCATTCTAATCATTTTCAAAAAAAAATTAAGGGAGATTAAAAGGCGATTCTAGTCCTCACGATTAAAGGGTGTACTCTTAGTTTCCTCATACAAAAATATGGCAGGTATTGAATGACGTATTTTTATTTAGTATAAACATTATTTTTTTATTCTCCAAATTTCTTATACTTCAGAATAAATTTCAAATACTAGAATGTACTATATTATAGGAAGGTGGGAGTAAATGCTACTCTCTTTATCCAATGCAGTTTTTATTTCACAAGGAGTCAAATAATTTCTAGGTTGATCATATCAATATGTACGATACCAATATACCAAATAACAATATGTATGATACCAAATAAAATTCATTATATCAATCCGTAGTAAACATTTTTGAAGACATAAATATCGATACTATTTTATGTATGGTTATACTTTTTTTAAGACATAAATGTCAGGTTTAGCAGCGGTTCTCTTTACCTTAGTAATGTAAAGATCCGCACATGACAATGCAAACCGTTTCTCTTTTGATTTTGGGTAGACACCCTAGGCAATTCACAAAATGTTATGATTTGTGGTGTCGTTGCTACGCTCTATCCAATTCCGTGTGACTTGTCGGTACAAGCGCTCAAACTCGGCCTTGCTTCAAGAATTTCTAATTCCATATAACAATGTTATTTGAAAAATGAAAAAAATGTTAAGAAGACAAGGAATTTTTTTACAATGACACAAAAATTAAAATCCTTAAATAAAGACTTCAAAAACATAGTACCACTTGTCGGAGACCGTCTCCATGCATATATTTAAGGGTATAATGAAATACTCCATCTTATTTATCGAGAAGGCAAATTTCTTTAAATTTTACTATATTTATAGAAAATATTATCAATTTGAACATGTATATAGAAAGTATCATAAATACTATAATTTTGTAATATATTTGGCTAAACTGAAAAATTAATTACTCCTCGAAAAACGAGATGTACAATTATTTTTGGTACAAAAGGAGTACTGTTTTACTAAATAAAACTGTAGATGTATTTTAAAATTTCTCAGAGTGATTTTCAAATGTGATTTGATTGTACACACATAAGAAATCAATCTTTAATAAGTTAAGAAAATATCATGTATTTTTAAATTTCTCAGAGTGATTTTCAAAATTGATTTTGTCTGTCCGTGTTTTCTCGACTTCTCTAAAAGGTCGTTCCATGCACAGTAGAATGACTTTATGTTAACAGCACACTTCAGATAGAGGGGAATCAGAAGAAGCAACAGCAAGGGGAGCGAGGAACGGAGGAGTTCTTCATAGAGTTCAGGATTTTTGGTTTACAATAATATGCGATGCCTTACACAGCGCTCATCGCTCCCCTTTTAGAGCATCTTCAAGAATATCTTATTTTTTCTTTCTAAAACATGATATTTTTCAACTTCTAAAAAAGTATTGGGAGGAATAAAGACGGTCATCTTCAAAGTTTCAAATATTCCACTTCCAAAAGAGTTGTGATGTTTTGCATCAGGAATCCTAAATTTATTTCTATATCCATTTAAGCCCTCCCACCATGTCTTTCTCTCTTGCGATTTTCTCACATGGAACCCTGTATTTTCTCCTTTTCCTTTCCCACATGGAGACCATGGGAGAAAATGACGGCGCAAAAAGAGCGCGCGACGGAGAGGGTGGATACACGCGACGGGCCGTCCGCGTATCGAGCCTTTTTTTCTAAGTGCTAAAAGATTACGAAGTCATTTTAGGAGTTGTTGGAGATAGATTTTTTTCCATTCTTCCTAAAAAATAAGAATTGGGAAGGATTATTTGGTACTTCTGGAGATGCTCTTAGCGGCATTTAGGTGGAGGTGGAAGAGAGTCATTCAGCTACGCCTCCTGAATGGCTTGGACCCACGATGGGCCAGACGTCTTCAGGTTGGGCTTCTTAGCCCGACGTAGTCTTCCTAGGGACGGCCAATCGACTCCTGCTTCCTTGCTGTGCTCATCCAGGTCCACAGGTTCAACAGGTGTAACATCCTCCACCCTTGAGGGTCTGGTTGTCCCCAAACAGATGCCCGAGGAAAAGCTTGCTGCAAAGGAATGAGGTCTTCCCAAGTTGCTAAGAAACCAGGCATGTTAGACCCGCGAATCAAACCTTGCACTTTGGAGGACGCGCCAGCAGGAACCGTGCGTCGCTGAAGAATGGCCACCGGAATGCTCCACTGAACATCAGAATCTGGTGGAGTAGCCGTAACAGACTGATGCTGACCAACCGATTTCTTCAACTGTGAAACGTGAAAAACCGGATGGATAGAGGGCCAATCTGTACGCCATGGTGCCGACCTTAGCAATCATCTGATACGGTCCGAAGAATTTGAAAGACAGTTTGTGACTGGCACGGGCTGCAACGGAGGATATAGTGCTTCGAATGGTGATCGTCCCACTGTTGAATGAAAACGGCAATTATACCAGTATTCGACCAGATGAATCCATTCACTCCACTTGGACGGATAGGCATGAACATAGCATCTCAAAAAGGTCTCGAGGCACTGATTGACTCGCTCGATTTGACCATCCGATTGCGGTTGATAGGCTGTACTCATCCTCAACTCTACTTGAGACAGCCGGAACAATTCTGACCAGAGCTTGCTTGTGAAAACTTTGTCCCGGTCAGAAACAATTGCGGACGGCATACCATGGAGACGATATATGTTCTACATAAAGGTAGAAGCTACCGTTGCTACTGTGAATGGATGCTGGAGGCCCACAAAATGTGCAAACTTAGAAAAGAGATCCACAATGACAAGTATGGCATTGAAACGGCCAGAAACCGGTAAGCCCTCAATGAAGTCAATGCCGATGACTTGCCACGCGCGTTCAGGTACTGCCAGCGGCTGAAGGAGACCAGGAAGCCTAGAACGATTTGGCTTGTCCTGTTGACAGATGTGGCAAGACGAGACAAAATCATGAACAGAAGCATTCATACCTCACTAGGCAAAGAGTTGCTTGGCATGCCTCAGGGTAACTGGAATACCGGAGTGACCGCTATCAGGGCTGGTGCGGAGAGCAGCTAATAGTTGCTGACGTAGAACTAGAACCTGACCCTGTTAGACTCTTGGAATCAATCACAGTAGGTCATCGGAGTACAATACAGTGGGGTATAGAGGAGGAGGAGCCGGATCCTGCCATCGGGTTGTTGGTTTGATCTCCCAACCACAGTGGCCCAACGGCCACTTGGGCCTTGACCTCGCGCCCTGATCGGGAGCGCCCAGTCCATCTATGGCTGGCGGGCTCCCGTCACACTGCGCATTAAATAGAGGTGGGGGCCGGCGGCTCTCGGTACGAGGTTGCCCTGAGCCGTACGTCCCACCGGCAAACCCTACTCCGATCTAACAGAGGGGCGCAGCCAGTGACGGAAAGCACCTCCGCCGCCACGGCACTACGTCACCACGGTCTTCACCCCGGTCTCCACTGCGATGTCCTTCTTCTCCGACCGTCGTTGCCTAGCGCAGATCTTCACCGGCGAACCTGTGATGGCCGGATCCGCCTCCTCAATGCCTACCGATGGTCAGTGCCTAACCCTAACTCTCCCTCTCCATCTCTGTCCTTCTCCGTACACACTATTTCTACGAGAAATCCAATGAAACCCCACTGATCTACACCACAGATGGTCCAAAAGTATCTAACATTGGTATCAGAGCCAGTTCCCTAGGCGTGTGATCAAGATCGGGGCAAAGAAAAGAAGAAAGAAAAGAAAGCGAAACGAACTTCGGTTCGGAGAAAACGAAACCCTAACCCTAGCAAAGAATAGAGATAAAGGGGAGGGGTACCCGTAACCCTAACCCTAACCCTAAATGAACACAGAGAGATGGACGGAGGGGAGGGACCTACCTGGTTCTCTCGTCGCCATCGCAATCGCCATCGCGTGGGGAGAAAGAGGCCCGACGGCGCTACCGATCTCCTGTGCGAGCTCGCCGCCGGTCAAGATCACGGAGCCGCGCCGCTGCTGTCTTGTGCTCGCGCGCGCGCGAACTCGAACCAAAGGGCGCCGGTCTCAAGGCCATTCGACGGGCCCGCGCGCAGCCGCACGCGTGCACCGGCGAAGGGCCTCACGGCGGCGCCATCCTCTCCCGCCGAACGCTTCTTTCCTGGCACCGGTACGTCGAGCTCCCTTGCGGCGGCTTGCCGGTGGCGTGAGAAGAGCGGAGGGAGAGAAAGGAAGAACGAAATGAGCTAGGGTTTGGGGAGGGGCGACCGGCGGGCGGGGTTTTGATCCCGCGGAAGTCATGCATGGCCGTCCGATCAAACTGAATGGCCATGATTAGCCGGGCTGAATGAGACCCAGGCGGGGCGGCGAATTTCCGGCCCAGGCCCAGGTTGCGGCCTGGTGAAAGGTCCTAATATGGCTAGAGGGGGGTGAATAGTCTATTTAAAAATCTACAAATCAACTAGAGCAATTTGATTAGTATGACAAATAGCGAAATGCAAACTTGCTCTAGCTCTACAAGGGTTGCAAGCCACCTATTCAACAATTCTAGTTGCAATGATAGCTAGACACACAATTTGCTATGATACTACTCACTAAGAGCTCTCAATCTTTCTACTCTAAAGAGCTCCACTAAGCAAACTTAAATAGCAAAGCAAGCTCTCAAATCTAATTACACTAAAGAGCTTGCTACAACTAATTTGCAAGAATGTAAACGAGTGAGTAGGATGGTTATACCGCCGTGTAGAGGAATGAACCAATCACAAGATGAATTTGAAACCAATCACCGGGAAAATATCAAATGGCAAGAGACAACCGATTTTTCTCCCGAGGTTCACGTGCTTGCCAACACGCTAGTCCCCGTTGTGTCGACCAACACTTGGTGGTTCGGCAGCTAAGAGGTGTTTCACAAACCTCGTCCACACGATTGGACACCGCAAGAACCTACCCACAAGTGAGGTAACTCAATGACACGAGCAATTTACTAGAGTTATCTTTCGGCACTCCGCCGGGGAAGGTACAACTCCCCTCACAATCACCGGAGACGGCCATGAACAATCACCAACTCGTGCCGATCCTCCACCGCTGCACCAAGCCGTCTAGGTGGTGGCAACCACTAAGAGTAACAAGCGAAATCTATAGCGCAACACGAATACCAAGTGTCTCTAGATGCAATCACTCAAGCAATGTACTTGGATTCTCTCCCAATCTCACAAAGATGATGGATTAATGATGGAGATGAGTGGGAGGGCTTTGGCTAAGCTCACAAGGTTGCTATGTCAATGAAAATGTGCAAGAGAGTGAGCTTGAGCCGGCCATGGGGCTTAAATAGAAGCCCCCCATAAAATAGAGCCGTTGGCTCAAATATTTGGCTGACTGCGCATCGACCGGACGCTCCGGTCACAATGAACCGGACGCAGCACCGGACGCTCCAATCGTGAATATCGGACGCGTCCGGTCAGCATACCGAACGTGTCCGGTAGCTCCCAGACTGCCACATGTCCAGTTCAAACCAGCCTAGCCGTTGCTGCCCATTCGCCGATGATCGGACGCACAAACACAATTGACCGGACGCTGATCCGCCGAGTCCGATCGGGTCCAGTAAGCCACCAGGGCCGGTCGGACGCGTCTGTTAGAAACTGATCGGACGCTGAGCCTCAGCATTCGGTCGAGTACAGTAAGCACCCACCAACGACCGGACGCGTCCGGTCACACCGGACCAGACGCTGCTAGCGTCCGATCAACTGAACTACCGAGCACTGCGTTTTTTGATTCACACCGGACGCATCCTGTGTGGCGACCGAACGCGTCCGGTCGCTGAGTTTGTCGCCGAATACCGGACGTGTCTGGTCACTCTGTAACCAGCGCGACTAACTCCTTTTCAACTCTATCTTCTTCACCCTTGCTCAAATGTGCCAACCACCACGTGTATCACCTTGTGCACATGTGTTAGCATATTTTCACAAACATTTTCAAGGGTGTTAGCACTCCACTAGATCATAAATGCATATGCAATGAATTAGAGCATCTAGTGGCACTTTGATAACCGCATTTCGATATGAGTTTCACTCCTCTTAATAGTACGGCTATCTATCCTAAATGTGATCACACTCGCTAAGTGTCTTGATCACCGAAACAAAATGGCTCCTATAATTTTACCTTTGTCTTGAGCCTTTTGTTTTTCTCTTTCTTCTTTTCCAAGTTTAAGCATTTGACCATCACCATGCCATTGCCATTGTCATGATCTTCACCATTGCTTCATCACTTGGAGTAGTGCTACCTATCTCATAATCACTTTGATAAACTAGGTTAGCACTTAGGGTTTCATCAATTAACCAAAACCAAACTAGGGCTTTCACCTGGGCGCGGGGGAGCGAGCGTTGCGCGCCGCGTGCTGAGCCATGGGCCGCGTCTGCACTACTGCTACTGTGCTGCTAGCCCACGGGCCGAGCGTGGAGCGCACAGAGCTGGGCCGCGGCAAAGCCACACGCAAATAGGCCACATGCCACTTTTCTGAGGTGGGCCAAAAGAATAGAATTAAAGGGTAGCTCATGGTTTTTTGTTTTATCATTTTCAGAAGCATATTTAAATGATTTTTTGATCAATTTTGAAGGTTTAAATCTCTGGTAAAATTGCACCAACGTGTTAGATTTTCCAGAGAGTAGAAAAATATAGTAAAATGCTTCTAAAAAGTACATAAAGAAATTTTGTCAAGTTTCTACTGCAAAGTTAAAGTTTGTTGTCTTCTTATTAAATTCGAACCAATGGGAGAATTTAATTTAAAGAGCAGTTATAGTTATTCAGTAAATGATGAAAAGTTTATCCTCCGGTTAAAATTGGAACCAACGGGATTTTTTTTTAATTGGAGGAATAGTCGGTTTATAGATAAGATGAATTATAATATTGTTATTTTCTAACTAACGTTGATGATAACAATATTATAAGTTCATTTATGAGTTTAAGCTTAACGTTAAATTATGGTATTGTTATTTTCTGACCAACGTTGATGATAACAATATTATAATTCTATGAGTTCTATGTTTAAAGTTTAAATCTTTGATGAATTTTGTATCAAAGTGACCAATTTTCAGAGAATAGATAAAGATCAAGGAATGCTCTTAAACTAGAGAAATGTATTTTCATGTTTCCGCTGAAATGAAGTTGATTGTCTTCTAATTAAATTCGAACCAACGGGAGAATTTAATTCTGAGGAGCAGTTCTATGTTTTCAATATTATTGAGGTTCTATACATTAATTCCATTTCTGCCCAACGATGATATGGAATTAATGTAGAAGAATGATGTTTTATTCTATTTCTGCCCAACGGTGATATAGAATAGAACATAAAGATTTCAAAGTTTAATAAGCATTATTGTTGAATATTTTTTCAGACAAAAGACTTCCATGCTTTCATTCTTGAAGGTAGTAAGAGAAATGAGTTGGGTACTTGTGACTCAGATGATGAAATGCCTAAGGGCAAGTTATGTATGAAAGAATGCCATTGCTTAAGGGACTGTGTTCTCTTTAAAGAATGGCTTCACAAGAAAAGAATTCTAGGATATTGATCCAAGAAAAGAGATAGATCAATGAGAGTCTTCATTGAGAAATGTCTTTTATGTACTCTCTATGAAGAAGAATTTATTTTCATTTTCACTTATGAGAGTTGTAAAAGTCATATACATGTTTAATTTGACTAACATTGGATTAAACATGTGTGTTAAAAGAATATTCAGATTTATTTCTAAATTTGATGATTGAACATGAGCCAATCCTGGCAATTATGTCCGTTCAAGGGAATTATCTCGCATGGCGGGAAAAGTTTGTGATAGTACCCGCATGGCAGGAAAAGTTTAAGAAAATACCTGCATGGCGGGATAAAGTTGGCATAGTACTTATCCCGCATGGCGGGAGGAGGATGTGATGATTCATGTGCTCTAAAGAAATATCCCGCACATGGAGAGAAGTTTGGGATAGCTCTTATGCTATCCTAGTATTGACCGTACACTCTGATTGTGTCATGGTCATTAAGTACTCAATGAGTTTAAGAACAAAAGAAAGTTGCATGTGAACCAAAAGATAAGAATGATATGCAAGTGTGACTTGTAGAAGTATTGATAATAATAGACTATGTTGAGTTTTGAAGTGTAATGAGGAAAATGTACTCCCATACGAATTTTGTTTGCATGATGTAATCATGTAGATGAAGTAAGTAATCAAAGTTTCCTCATTCACAAGAGTTCTGAATGTTTTGAAATTGTGGTAGAAAAGTTCATACCACATTTTGAGGGGGAGAAATGTAAGATTAATTAAGAAAGACAATTAAGAAAGTTACTTCCCCATACTTTAGATAATGCAATGCATACTATGCATTGAAGGTAAAAGCGATCTATAAAAGATGAATGTGATCATTGAGGGAGTAAGACGGTCATAATAACGATACCCCTAAAGTAAAGAAATAGCTAAATTCTTAGACCTTTTACAGTTCTGATAGGAAGATAGCATAGTCAGCTAGTATTCATACTGGACGAGTTCAGAGTTATCAAGGCGGTGCTAAACGCGCCATATGAGTTTTTTTAGCAGATTAAACCCAAAATAAGAAATTGAAGATACACCATCTTTATAGAAGATTGAGTAATCTGGGGGAGCATGGTATGTAGATACCTAAGGCTTGAATAGAAGTGGGATTACATATCCACTACAGTGTTTTAGAGCAACAAATTGCTTAATACATGTTGATGTTATATGACATATACAACACCTGATGTTAGCTCTTAAAGAAGATGAATAAGTAAATAAGGATCTTGTGATATAGAGCCCCATATGAAAGAAGTGCCACGAGGCCCCAAAAGGTCTCAAAGAATAAAAAAATCAGATATTTCTGGTGACTAAGGAGTCAATGTTAAGAAAAAAATTCAAATGGAGGGTAATTCCACCTCATTTGAAAAAAGCCATGAGAGGCATTCACCCGTCTAAATGGCAAGAAGCAAAGGAAGATGAAACAAATTGGGACTTAGAAGAAATTCCCAATGGAGCCCAAATAGTAGGCTATAATGGGTCTACAAGACAAATGTGACTCCAAAGGGAATATGGAAAGCTATAAAGCGCCACTTGTGGCGAAATGATTTACACAAAGAGAAGGAATAGATTATAATGAGAATGCAACGATTCTTTAAGAATCATAATGGCGTTAATGTCACACTACGATTTACAGTGACATCAGAAGGATGTAAAGACGTATTCCTCAACGGGGATTTGTATGGAAAAGTTTACATGGCATAACTCAAAAGGTTTTGTCGTGGAAGGAAAAGAACGTAAGGGATGTTGCCTAAACAAATCCATTTATGGATTAAAGCAAGCTTCAAGACATTGGTATTTGAAGTTTGACAGTACAATAAGAAAGTTTGGGTTTAAAGAGAATGTAGAGGACAATTGTATTTATGCAAAGTTTAAACATGAGAAAATTATTTTCCTAATCCTGCATGTGGGTAGCACCTTACTCGCTAGTAGTGGTGTTAATCTACTGTTGGAGAAGAAACAGTTCTTGTCCTCAAGTTTCAATGAGGATGATCTTGGTAAAGTGTCATTCGTTCCAAAAATTGGAACTTATCGAGACAAAAGGAAAAGGAGTATTAGAACTATCTCAAGTGTATACTTAGAGAAGATTCTAAAGAAATAAAGTATATATGTGGATAAACCTACACCTGTTCCTATAGTAAAGGATAATAGTTTTGGGAACTTCCAGTATTCCAAGAACCAATGTGAGATTGATTAAAAGGACGTCCTATATGCTTCATCTGTTGGAAGCTTAATGAATGCTTATAAGTAAGAACTTACCCTGACATAGTTCATGTATCTGGGATGTTTTGGCAGAAGTCCAGTCCAGATATAGATCACTAGAATGGAGTTGAGAATGTCTTGCAATTGTGCAAAGATTTATAGGCCTCATAGTGAGTAAGAAAGAATAAGTACTCTTAAATAGTTGTGGGTACAAATGTTAAATTTTGGCGAGATGTTTAGTGAAACCCACATAGTAGCTAACACTCGTAGTTGGAGTTTTATTGTGGAAAAGCTCCAAAGAAACAGTTGTGGTGTCATCAAAGATGCATACCCATAGTATAGCTTGTTATGAGGCTTAAAGGACAGGCGAAACAGTTAAGAGAACTTATACCCGGAATTGATAATGGTATACAACAGCAATAACCATTTAAGTAGTTCGCTCCTATAAGAATGGGTCAAGTGTGCTGCCAAACACATTGACGTTAAAGTTATACGTTGTGAAGGAGAAAGTCCAGAATCATACTAAAAGTATTGAACATATAAGTAACAAGTAAGTGCTTGCGGATCCGCGTACAAAAGGCTTACCACCTAGTGTGTTCAGAGAACACACAGTCGGCATGGGTTTATGGTATAGCCTATGATTTCCGGACAATAAAGGGCCCAAAGTTAAAGAATCTGTTTCAGAACAGGGACGTGTATTGTAGTTGTTAAATCTATCGGCGATTGACCGTGACGATGAAGCATGCTCTATGCACTAATCTGTGATGGAACAAATAAAAGTGAAAGGGATTAAAGTCAAAGTTTAAAGTTAAAGTATGAGTTGAGATCAAGGGGGAGAATGTTGGTTTGATCTCCCAACCACAGTGGCCCAATGGCCACTTGGGCCTTGACCTCATGCCCTAATCGGGGGTGTCCAGTCCATCTATGGCTGGCAGGCCCCCGTCACACTGCGCATTAAATAGAGGTGGGGGCCGGCAGCTCTTGGTACAAGGTTGGCCTGAGCCGTACGCCCCACCGGCAAACCCGACTCTGATCTAATAGAGGGGCGCAGCCAGTGACGGGAAGCGCCGCCGCCGCCACGGCACTACGTCAGCACGGTCTTCACCCTGGTCTCTACTGCGATGCCCTTCTTCTCCGACCGTCGCTGCCTAGCGCAGATCTTCACCAACGAACCTGTGATGGCCGGATCTACCTCCTCAATGCCTACCGATGGTCAGTGCCTAACCCTAACTCTCCCTCTCCCTCTCTGTCCTTCTCCGTACACACTATTTCTACAAGAAACCCAATGAAACCCCACTGATCTACACCACAGATTGTCCAAAAGTATCTAACAGACCCCACCCATAGACGGCCTTTGTAGCGCAAAAGACCATCATGAGGTCTTGAGCATACTGATCATCCTAATAGGAATCGGCCATAGCTTGAGTCCAAGCTGGAGTAGCGAATGAAATAGAGTCACAAGTAGCTCCTGGTTCCTAAAAATGGGACAACGCATCGGCCACTCGGTTTCCAGGACCCTTTCGATAGCGAATCGTGTACTGCAACCCGAGCAATTTGGTAAAGACTTTTTGTTGCCAAGCTATGTAAAGGCGCTGCTCAGACAACTGAATGAGACTCCATTGATTAGTAATGATATGAAACTCTGCCAACTGTAGATAACTTCGCCAACGATCGACTGCCATTATGATCGCCATATATTCCTTTTCATACGCCGATAGGCCTTGAGATCGCGATCCAAGAGCCTTGCTGAGGAAAGCCAAGGGGTGACCCGACTGCATGAGAACTGCACCGATACCCACACCACTAGCGTGTCTCAATGATGAATGGCTGATGGAAATTTGGGAGGGCTAGCACGGGTGCTGAAGTAAGTGCAGTCTTTAGAGCATCAAAAGCTTGCTGATGTTCCAATTTTGTTGGACTCCACATGAGTAAATCTACACAGTGAACATATAATATGGTATGATTTAGTACAAAATTTTTGCTGTGGCTTTAGATTTAGGCTTTTCTATAGTTAAATTAAATAATTCATAGTTGCAGTTTCTATGGTCCAATTATGGAGAAATTTTTATGGTTGGCTAATTATTGTATGCTTAAACTATAGTAAAAATTCCATACTCATTGGACCATGTATAACTTAGTTATATATTTTATTTAGGTTTATGCTTGTTTGTAGGATCTACTGGAAGATAAAGAAGGCCTAGAGGGGGGTGAATAGGCCTGTAAAAATTCAACTTGAAACTCTGTTAGAACAGAGGGCGGCACTGCCGGCCTTATAGGGCAGCACTGCCGCTCTACGAAAAATACTCTAACATAGTTTAGATTTAACGGAGATGAACCTGACCCCACTAGCTGCTTAATCTTGCAATATAGAGTCAAGATCTAGTTTGAAGACTGGATACCACAGAAACTTCACACAAAGGTGAATCGAGCAACTAAACCCTAGCAACAGCTAGTAATAATATAAACAGCAGGTATAGTAAAGAAGAAGCATGCAAGACACAAGATTTATCCCGTGGTTCAGCTCACCACTAAGGTTTGCCTAAGTCCACATTGTTGAGGAAGCCACAAAAGGCTTGAGCTTGCCACAAAGGCTTGCTTTACCCTCGTTCTCAAATCAAGAGAGTGAACTCTTGATGTGAGGGTGATTTCTTAGCTTTCAAGTGAGGTTACAAACCTCCCAAGGCTGCCACATGAGTTGGCAAGCACAAGGGCGACACCTAGCCGGCTAGGAGCAAGCTCCAAGAGTAACAAATCCTAGAACTGCCGGCCAAACATGAACCAAATGCTCTTAGACTTTGAGAACCAGTGGATCTCCTCTCCAATCAAGTTTTGCTACCTTTTCTCTCAAGTTTTGATGGTTGGAATCAAGGGTTAGCTTGAGGGATGGAGGAGCAATAATGGAGGAGAGGGATGAGCTTTGGTTCTGTCTGTTTTTGAGCAGAGTGACTCAGTGAAGAAGATGACCGTTGTGGGCCGGGCCTGAAGGGTATAAATACCCCCGAGCCCAACGGTCAGTTAAGGGCGGCACTGCCGCCCTAGCCAAAACAGGTAGTATGATATGAAATTTGGTTGGCTGTTCTGACTAGGTGGGAGGATGTAAATCTATGAATTTGAGCATTTGATTCAACAGTTGACCAACTGTCCTAAAGTCCCTCTTGATAGTACGGCTTTTCCTAAACTCAAATTCAGAACATAAAAGAATTTAAACCTCCTTTGAGCTCGGTCTGGCCACCTTTTGTAATTACGACACCTGCAACCTATACATTATCCTTATTCTTTGATTCCCTGCTTGTCATCTCAATAAATCTCATTAGTCCTCTAATTTGGTGGTCATCAATGCTAAAACCCACAATAGGGCTTGATTGCACTTACAATCTCCCCATTTTTGGTAATTGATGACAACCCAATTAGAGCTTACAAATGATATGAAATTTAAACTGAGATTTTTCGAATCATGGGTGTAGGAGCCTCCCCCTAAATATGTGAATGGAGATTTAAATTCTCAATCTGGCATAAGAGGCCATGATTCACATTTTAGGTGTGATGGGGAACCTCCCCCTACATCCATGCCTACTGTTGGGTGCTGAACAAAGTGTCACAGGAATAAACGTGATGCATATGATAGTTTATATCAGTTCAGGCACCTAAGATTCTAGCTGATACAGCATAGGGCGGCACTACCGGCCCCACAGGACGGCACTACCGTCCTGACCATGTCAGTTAGATAGCAATCAAATTTCTACAGCAGATAATATGAATATACAATAGTTTAAACTGAGAGTATGACAAGCTAAAACAATAACCATGAATACATGTCCATATCCGAAGCAAATTAAGTCACAAAGTAGCATAATTTCATAAAATAGAGTTTTGAGCGACTCTCAAACTCACAACCTAACTACTCTCAATGGATCTGAACATCAAACACAGTAGCAAAGAACATATGGCATCGAAAAACTATTGACCCCTCTAATTTTCTCCCCCTTTGGCATCAAATACCAAAAAGAGAAGAAAAAGAAGAGAAGTCATGCATCACTATCGGAGTCGACGCGGGCATGTCCAGCAACATGGGTGTGCGAAGTGAAGCGTGCTGAACATCGCGATGGTGCAGCCCTAACTAAAGTAGAAGGCCCTACCTGATCCATCGAAGGACGCGGTCTCCTGGAGTATGTGTGAAGCAAAGCTGCATGTACCTATGGATCAGCCTCTGTAGGGTGAATCTCTGCACCAAAGTCCTGCTACAATGGAGGCTCCTCAAAATGCTGCCCCTGTGGGTATCCATAGTACTAACTGAATGGCTCATATGAGTGTTCATGCTGCTGATCATCCTGCTGCTCATCATGGTGCTCATGTGACTGATCCTGCTCCTCATCAGAAGAAGAAAGGTGAGGCAAGTCAGGAAACCGAGGTGGCGACTGCACTGGTGGAAGTGGTGGCAGCCCTGCCATCTCCCTAGCATGCCTTACAGCTTCCCTATTCTCCATTCTATCCTCATAAACAGTCTGTGAAGTATATGCACAATGAGCAAAGATTGCCTTCATCCATGCACTCATCTTTCCCCACTTTGATTTCTTCTTTTGTTCCCTAGCCCTGGATAGCTCAGGAATATCTCTCTGTGCAGCCCTAGAAGGGTGAAGACCTGCTGCCCCACTACCTCCAAGTCCTCCAGAACTAGTGTGCTGAGTAGCTGAACCAAGTCCCCCTAAGCCACCATGGGTCTTCTTGATCTTGTAAACAGTATGCTCACAATCCTTAGGGAACCACATGTCAGTCACTCTCTCAATCATAAACATGAGGTAAGGAGCATAGGGCAAAGATCTTCTCCCATCATCCATGGCATATGCTAGCTCAACCCAAATGAATCTTGGAACATTAAACTTTTCACTGCTGGGAAACCTAGACAACACATTAGTAATATAGCCATTCAAATCTGTTGCATTGTCTTTAGGGTTGAGAGTGATCCTGAAGAGATTGTTCATGATGTAATAAAAGCTCTTGACTTTGTCCTTGACCAATCAGGAAATGCAAGATTTTGATCCTCCCACATGAAGCTTACTTCCATTGGCTCAAAGCGACGCTCATTATGTATCCTCTCATATCCCCTGTGGATGTGACCAAAGCCAAGAATACGATAGAAGGTGACAAAATCAATGCGATAATGTCGCCCATCAGTCATCCAATAAAGCTCATCCATTTCCCTGTTCCAAAAGTAAGTGGCATGAAACTAAGCAAGAATCTCCCTGTTCCAATCATACCTGAAACTCATGATGTCTGTCATCTCAAAGCGGCCACAGGTCTTGATTGCTGTAGCAAACTGATGATCATTCCTGCTCTCCAAGTCACCAAAGTCAATGTACTGCATCTTGCTAATCTTGCCCTTTGACTTGGATAGAATGGTTATAGTATAAAAATCAGATTGGAAAGCATTCCAAAATCTATAATCAATGCCATTGGATCTGTCAGAGGAGTATGGATCAATCTCTCTAGCTTCACCTGTCTTCTTCCAACTCATGGAATAATCAATAACTCTATGACCATCACTATTTTGTGGAGGTATAAGGTCGAACCTATTAGTGTTATCTCTCATGTAGCTGCTATCAAACTCTGAAAGATGTAAAGGAGAATTAGGCCACACACGAATGGTTCTTCCCATCCTCTGAATATTTTCCTCTTCAGCAAGGTCTTCATCAAGATTTCTATCTCTGTGAGTATAGCTTGCCTGTCCCCTGCCTATCTTGACCTTTTGATCATAAATGCATATGCAATGAATTAGAGCATCTAGTGGCACTTTGATAACCGCATTTCGATATGAGTTTCACTCCTCTTAATAGTACGGCTATCTATCCTAAATGTGATCACACTCGCTAAGTGTCTTGATCACCGAAACAAAATGGCTCCTATAATTTTACCTTTGTCTTGAGCCTTTTGTTTTTCTCTTTCTTCTTTTCCAAGTTTAAGCATTTGACCATCACCATGCCATTGCCATTGTCATGATCTTCACCATTGCTTCATCACTTGGAGTAGTGCTACCTATCTCATAATCACTTTGATAAACTAGGTTAGCACTTAGGGTTTCATCAATTAACCAAAACCAAACTAGGGCTTTCACCTGGGCGCGGGGGAGCGAGCGTTGCGCGCCGCGTGCTGAGCCATGGGCCGCGTCTGCACTACTGCTACTGTGCTGCTAGCCCACGGGCCGAGCGTGGAGCGCACAGAGCTGGGCCGCGGCAAAGCCACACGCAAATAGGCCACATGCCACTTTTCTGAGGTGGGCCAAAAGAATAGAATTAAAGGGTAGCTCATGGTTTTTTGTTTTATCATTTTCAGAAGCATATTTAAATGATTTTTTGATCAATTTTGAAGGTTTAAATCTCTGGTAAAATTGCACCAACGTGTTAGATTTTCCAGAGAGTAGAAAAATATAGTAAAATGCTTCTAAAAAGTACATAAAGAAATTTTGTCAAGTTTCTACTGCAAAGTTAAAGTTTGTTGTCTTCTTATTAAATTCGAACCAATGGGAGAATTTAATTTAAAGAGCAGTTATAGTTATTCAGTAAATGATGAAAAGTTTATCCTCCGGTTAAAATTGGAACCAACGGGATTTTTTTTTAATTGGAGGAATAGTCGGTTTATAGATAAGATGAATTATAATATTGTTATTTTCTAACTAACGTTGATGATAACAATATTATAAGTTCATTTATGAGTTTAAGCTTAACGTTAAATTATGGTATTGTTATTTTCTGACCAACGTTGATGATAACAATATTATAATTCTATGAGTTCTATGTTTAAAGTTTAAATCTTTGATGAATTTTGTATCAAAGTGACCAATTTTCAGAGAATAGATAAAGATCAAGGAATGCTCTTAAACTAGAGAAATGTATTTTCATGTTTCCGCTGAAATGAAGTTGATTGTCTTCTAATTAAATTCGAACCAACGGGAGAATTTAATTCTGAGGAGCAGTTCTATGTTTTCAATATTATTGAGGTTCTATACATTAATTCCATTTCTGCCCAACGATGATATGGAATTAATGTAGAAGAATGATGTTTTATTCTATTTCTGCCCAACGGTGATATAGAATAGAACATAAAGATTTCAAAGTTTAATAAGCATTATTGTTGAATATTTTTTCAGACAAAAGACTTCCATGCTTTCATTCTTGAAGGTAGTAAGAGAAATGAGTTGGGTACTTGTGACTCAGATGATGAAATGCCTAAGGGCAAGTTATGTATGAAAGAATGCCATTGCTTAAGGGACTGTGTTCTCTTTAAAGAATGGCTTCACAAGAAAAGAATTCTAGGATATTGATCCAAGAAAAGAGATAGATCAATGAGAGTCTTCATTGAGAAATGTCTTTTATGTACTCTCTATGAAGAAGAATTTATTTTCATTTTCACTTATGAGAGTTGTAAAAGTCATATACATGTTTAATTTGACTAACATTGGATTAAACATGTGTGTTAAAAGAATATTCAGATTTATTTCTAAATTTGATGATTGAACATGAGCCAATCCTGGCAATTATGTCCGTTCAAGGGAATTATCTCGCATGGCGGGAAAAGTTTGTGATAGTACCCGCATGGCAGGAAAAGTTTAAGAAAATACCTGCATGGCGGGATAAAGTTGGCATAGTACTTATCCCGCATGGCGGGAGGAGGATGTGATGATTCATGTGCTCTAAAGAAATATCCCGCACATGGAGAGAAGTTTGGGATAGCTCTTATGCTATCCTAGTATTGACCGTACACTCTGATTGTGTCATGGTCATTAAGTACTCAATGAGTTTAAGAACAAAAGAAAGTTGCATGTGAACCAAAAGATAAGAATGATATGCAAGTGTGACTTGTAGAAGTATTGATAATAATAGACTATGTTGAGTTTTGAAGTGTAATGAGGAAAATGTACTCCCATACGAATTTTGTTTGCATGATGTAATCATGTAGATGAAGTAAGTAATCAAAGTTTCCTCATTCACAAGAGTTCTGAATGTTTTGAAATTGTGGTAGAAAAGTTCATACCACATTTTGAGGGGGAGAAATGTAAGATTAATTAAGAAAGACAATTAAGAAAGTTACTTCCCCATACTTTAGATAATGCAATGCATACTATGCATTGAAGGTAAAAGCGATCTATAAAAGATGAATGTGATCATTGAGGGAGTAAGACGGTCATAATAACGATACCCCTAAAGTAAAGAAATAGCTAAATTCTTAGACCTTTTACAGTTCTGATAGGAAGATAGCATAGTCAGCTAGTATTCATACTGGACGAGTTCAGAGTTATCAAGGCGGTGCTAAACGCGCCATATGAGTTTTTTTAGCAGATTAAACCCAAAATAAGAAATTGAAGATACACCATCTTTATAGAAGATTGAGTAATCTGGGGGAGCATGGTATGTAGATACCTAAGGCTTGAATAGAAGTGGGATTACATATCCACTACAGTGTTTTAGAGCAACAAATTGCTTAATACATGTTGATGTTATATGACATATACAACACCTGATGTTAGCTCTTAAAGAAGATGAATAAGTAAATAAGGATCTTGTGATATAGAGCCCCATATGAAAGAAGTGCCACGAGGCCCCAAAAGGTCTCAAAGAATAAAAAAATCAGATATTTCTGGTGACTAAGGAGTCAATGTTAAGAAAAAAATTCAAATGGAGGGTAATTCCACCTCATTTGAAAAAAGCCATGAGAGGCATTCACCCGTCTAAATGGCAAGAAGCAAAGGAAGATGAAACAAATTGGGACTTAGAAGAAATTCCCAATGGAGCCCAAATAGTAGGCTATAATGGGTCTACAAGACAAATGTGACTCCAAAGGGAATATGGAAAGCTATAAAGCGCCACTTGTGGCGAAATGATTTACACAAAGAGAAGGAATAGATTATAATGAGAATGCAACGATTCTTTAAGAATCATAATGGCGTTAATGTCACACTACGATTTACAGTGACATCAGAAGGATGTAAAGACGTATTCCTCAACGGGGATTTGTATGGAAAAGTTTACATGGCATAACTCAAAAGGTTTTGTCGTGGAAGGAAAAGAACGTAAGGGATGTTGCCTAAACAAATCCATTTATGGATTAAAGCAAGCTTCAAGACATTGGTATTTGAAGTTTGACAGTACAATAAGAAAGTTTGGGTTTAAAGAGAATGTAGAGGACAATTGTATTTATGCAAAGTTTAAACATGAGAAAATTATTTTCCTAATCCTGCATGTGGGTAGCACCTTACTCGCTAGTAGTGGTGTTAATCTACTGTTGGAGAAGAAACAGTTCTTGTCCTCAAGTTTCAATGAGGATGATCTTGGTAAAGTGTCATTCGTTCCAAAAATTGGAACTTATCGAGACAAAAGGAAAAGGAGTATTAGAACTATCTCAAGTGTATACTTAGAGAAGATTCTAAAGAAATAAAGTATATATGTGGATAAACCTACACCTGTTCCTATAGTAAAGGATAATAGTTTTGGGAACTTCCAGTATTCCAAGAACCAATGTGAGATTGATTAAAAGGACGTCCTATATGCTTCATCTGTTGGAAGCTTAATGAATGCTTATAAGTAAGAACTTACCCTGACATAGTTCATGTATCTGGGATGTTTTGGCAGAAGTCCAGTCCAGATATAGATCACTAGAATGGAGTTGAGAATGTCTTGCAATTGTGCAAAGATTTATAGGCCTCATAGTGAGTAAGAAAGAATAAGTACTCTTAAATAGTTGTGGGTACAAATGTTAAATTTTGGCGAGATGTTTAGTGAAACCCACATAGTAGCTAACACTCGTAGTTGGAGTTTTATTGTGGAAAAGCTCCAAAGAAACAGTTGTGGTGTCATCAAAGATGCATACCCATAGTATAGCTTGTTATGAGGCTTAAAGGACAGGCGAAACAGTTAAGAGAACTTATACCCGGAATTGATAATGGTATACAACAGCAATAACCATTTAAGTAGTTCGCTCCTATAAGAATGGGTCAAGTGTGCTGCCAAACACATTGACGTTAAAGTTATACGTTGTGAAGGAGAAAGTCCAGAATCATACTAAAAGTATTGAACATATAAGTAACAAGTAAGTGCTTGCGGATCCGCGTACAAAAGGCTTACCACCTAGTGTGTTCAGAGAACACACAGTCGGCATGGGTTTATGGTATAGCCTATGATTTCCGGACAATAAAGGGCCCAAAGTTAAAGAATCTGTTTCAGAACAGGGACGTGTATTGTAGTTGTTAAATCTATCGGCGATTGACCGTGACGATGAAGCATGCTCTATGCACTAATCTGTGATGGAACAAATAAAAGTGAAAGGGATTAAAGTCAAAGTTTAAAGTTAAAGTATGAGTTGAGATCAAGGGGGAGAATGTTGGTTTGATCTCCCAACCACAGTGGCCCAATGGCCACTTGGGCCTTGACCTCATGCCCTAATCGGGGGTGTCCAGTCCATCTATGGCTGGCAGGCCCCCGTCACACTGCGCATTAAATAGAGGTGGGGGCCGGCAGCTCTTGGTACAAGGTTGGCCTGAGCCGTACGCCCCACCGGCAAACCCGACTCTGATCTAATAGAGGGGCGCAGCCAGTGACGGGAAGCGCCGCCGCCGCCACGGCACTACGTCAGCACGGTCTTCACCCTGGTCTCTACTGCGATGCCCTTCTTCTCCGACCGTCGCTGCCTAGCGCAGATCTTCACCAACGAACCTGTGATGGCCGGATCTACCTCCTCAATGCCTACCGATGGTCAGTGCCTAACCCTAACTCTCCCTCTCCCTCTCTGTCCTTCTCCGTACACACTATTTCTACAAGAAACCCAATGAAACCCCACTGATCTACACCACAGATTGTCCAAAAGTATCTAACAGACCCCACCCATAGACGGCCTTTGTAGCGCAAAAGACCATCATGAGGTCTTGAGCATACTGATCATCCTAATAGGAATCGGCCATAGCTTGAGTCCAAGCTGGAGTAGCGAATGAAATAGAGTCACAAGTAGCTCCTGGTTCCTAAAAATGGGACAACGCATCGGCCACTCGGTTTCCAGGACCCTTTCGATAGCGAATCGTGTACTGCAACCCGAGCAATTTGGTAAAGACTTTTTGTTGCCAAGCTATGTAAAGGCGCTGCTCAGACAACTGAATGAGACTCCATTGATTAGTAATGATATGAAACTCTGCCAACTGTAGATAACTTCGCCAACGATCGACTGCCATTATGATCGCCATATATTCCTTTTCATACGCCGATAGGCCTTGAGATCGCGATCCAAGAGCCTTGCTGAGGAAAGCCAAGGGGTGACCCGACTGCATGAGAACTGCACCGATACCCACACCACTAGCGTGTCTCAATGATGAATGGCTGATGGAAATTTGGGAGGGCTAGCACGGGTGCTGAAGTAAGTGCAGTCTTTAGAGCATCAAAAGCTTGCTGATGTTCCAATTTTGTTGGACTCCACATGAGTAAATCTACACAGTGAACATATAATATGGTATGATTTAGTACAAAATTTTTGCTGTGGCTTTAGATTTAGGCTTTTCTATAGTTAAATTAAATAATTCATAGTTGCAGTTTCTATGGTCCAATTATGGAGAAATTTTTATGGTTGGCTAATTATTGTATGCTTAAACTATAGTAAAAATTCCATACTCATTGGACCATGTATAACTTAGTTATATATTTTATTTAGGTTTATGCTTGTTTGTAGGATCTACTGGAAGATAAAGAAGGCCTAGAGGGGGGTGAATAGGCCTGTAAAAATTCAACTTGAAACTCTGTTAGAACAGAGGGCGGCACTGCCGGCCTTATAGGGCAGCACTGCCGCTCTACGAAAAATACTCTAACATAGTTTAGATTTAACGGAGATGAACCTGACCCCACTAGCTGCTTAATCTTGCAATATAGAGTCAAGATCTAGTTTGAAGACTGGATACCACAGAAACTTCACACAAAGGTGAATCGAGCAACTAAACCCTAGCAACAGCTAGTAATAATATAAACAGCAGGTATAGTAAAGAAGAAGCATGCAAGACACAAGATTTATCCCGTGGTTCAGCTCACCACTAAGGTTTGCCTAAGTCCACATTGTTGAGGAAGCCACAAAAGGCTTGAGCTTGCCACAAAGGCTTGCTTTACCCTCGTTCTCAAATCAAGAGAGTGAACTCTTGATGTGAGGGTGATTTCTTAGCTTTCAAGTGAGGTTACAAACCTCCCAAGGCTGCCACATGAGTTGGCAAGCACAAGGGCGACACCTAGCCGGCTAGGAGCAAGCTCCAAGAGTAACAAATCCTAGAACTGCCGGCCAAACATGAACCAAATGCTCTTAGACTTTGAGAACCAGTGGATCTCCTCTCCAATCAAGTTTTGCTACCTTTTCTCTCAAGTTTTGATGGTTGGAATCAAGGGTTAGCTTGAGGGATGGAGGAGCAATAATGGAGGAGAGGGATGAGCTTTGGTTCTGTCTGTTTTTGAGCAGAGTGACTCAGTGAAGAAGATGACCGTTGTGGGCCGGGCCTGAAGGGTATAAATACCCCCGAGCCCAACGGTCAGTTAAGGGCGGCACTGCCGCCCTAGCCAAAACAGGTAGTATGATATGAAATTTGGTTGGCTGTTCTGACTAGGTGGGAGGATGTAAATCTATGAATTTGAGCATTTGATTCAACAGTTGACCAACTGTCCTAAAGTCCCTCTTGATAGTACGGCTTTTCCTAAACTCAAATTCAGAACATAAAAGAATTTAAACCTCCTTTGAGCTCGGTCTGGCCACCTTTTGTAATTACGACACCTGCAACCTATACATTATCCTTATTCTTTGATTCCCTGCTTGTCATCTCAATAAATCTCATTAGTCCTCTAATTTGGTGGTCATCAATGCTAAAACCCACAATAGGGCTTGATTGCACTTACAATCTCCCCATTTTTGGTAATTGATGACAACCCAATTAGAGCTTACAAATGATATGAAATTTAAACTGAGATTTTTCGAATCATGGGTGTAGGAGCCTCCCCCTAAATATGTGAATGGAGATTTAAATTCTCAATCTGGCATAAGAGGCCATGATTCACATTTTAGGTGTGATGGGGAACCTCCCCCTACATCCATGCCTACTGTTGGGTGCTGAACAAAGTGTCACAGGAATAAACGTGATGCATATGATAGTTTATATCAGTTCAGGCACCTAAGATTCTAGCTGATACAGCATAGGGCGGCACTACCGGCCCCACAGGACGGCACTACCGTCCTGACCATGTCAGTTAGATAGCAATCAAATTTCTACAGCAGATAATATGAATATACAATAGTTTAAACTGAGAGTATGACAAGCTAAAACAATAACCATGAATACATGTCCATATCCGAAGCAAATTAAGTCACAAAGTAGCATAATTTCATAAAATAGAGTTTTGAGCGACTCTCAAACTCACAACCTAACTACTCTCAATGGATCTGAACATCAAACACAGTAGCAAAGAACATATGGCATCGAAAAACTATTGACCCCTCTAATTTTCTCCCCCTTTGGCATCAAATACCAAAAAGAGAAGAAAAAGAAGAGAAGTCATGCATCACTATCGGAGTCGACGCGGGCATGTCCAGCAACATGGGTGTGCGAAGTGAAGCGTGCTGAACATCGCGATGGTGCAGCCCTAACTAAAGTAGAAGGCCCTACCTGATCCATCGAAGGACGCGGTCTCCTGGAGTATGTGTGAAGCAAAGCTGCATGTACCTATGGATCAGCCTCTGTAGGGTGAATCTCTGCACCAAAGTCCTGCTACAATGGAGGCTCCTCAAAATGCTGCCCCTGTGGGTATCCATAGTACTAACTGAATGGCTCATATGAGTGTTCATGCTGCTGATCATCCTGCTGCTCATCATGGTGCTCATGTGACTGATCCTGCTCCTCATCAGAAGAAGAAAGGTGAGGCAAGTCAGGAAACCGAGGTGGCGACTGCACTGGTGGAAGTGGTGGCAGCCCTGCCATCTCCCTAGCATGCCTTACAGCTTCCCTATTCTCCATTCTATCCTCATAAACAGTCTGTGAAGTATATGCACAATGAGCAAAGATTGCCTTCATCCATGCACTCATCTTTCCCCACTTTGATTTCTTCTTTTGTTCCCTAGCCCTGGATAGCTCAGGAATATCTCTCTGTGCAGCCCTAGAAGGGTGAAGACCTGCTGCCCCACTACCTCCAAGTCCTCCAGAACTAGTGTGCTGAGTAGCTGAACCAAGTCCCCCTAAGCCACCATGGGTCTTCTTGATCTTGTAAACAGTATGCTCACAATCCTTAGGGAACCACATGTCAGTCACTCTCTCAATCATAAACATGAGGTAAGGAGCATAGGGCAAAGATCTTCTCCCATCATCCATGGCATATGCTAGCTCAACCCAAATGAATCTTGGAACATTAAACTTTTCACTGCTGGGAAACCTAGACAACACATTAGTAATATAGCCATTCAAATCTGTTGCATTGTCTTTAGGGTTGAGAGTGATCCTGAAGAGATTGTTCATGATGTAATAAAAGCTCTTGACTTTGTCCTTGACCAATCAGGAAATGCAAGATTTTGATCCTCCCACATGAAGCTTACTTCCATTGGCTCAAAGCGACGCTCATTATGTATCCTCTCATATCCCCTGTGGATGTGACCAAAGCCAAGAATACGATAGAAGGTGACAAAATCAATGCGATAATGTCGCCCATCAGTCATCCAATAAAGCTCATCCATTTCCCTGTTCCAAAAGTAAGTGGCATGAAACTAAGCAAGAATCTCCCTGTTCCAATCATACCTGAAACTCATGATGTCTGTCATCTCAAAGCGGCCACAGGTCTTGATTGCTGTAGCAAACTGATGATCATTCCTGCTCTCCAAGTCACCAAAGTCAATGTACTGCATCTTGCTAATCTTGCCCTTTGACTTGGATAGAATGGTTATAGTATAAAAATCAGATTGGAAAGCATTCCAAAATCTATAATCAATGCCATTGGATCTGTCAGAGGAGTATGGATCAATCTCTCTAGCTTCACCTGTCTTCTTCCAACTCATGGAATAATCAATAACTCTATGACCATCACTATTTTGTGGAGGTATAAGGTCGAACCTATTAGTGTTATCTCTCATGTAGCTGCTATCAAACTCTGAAAGATGTAAAGGAGAATTAGGCCACACACGAATGGTTCTTCCCATCCTCTGAATATTTTCCTCTTCAGCAAGGTCTTCATCAAGATTTCTATCTCTGTGAGTATAGCTTGCCTGTCCCCTGCCTATCTTGACCTTTTGCTTGGTTGTCAGTACTTTCCTCTTTCCTTGGTCCATCTATCCAATTAAATGAGACTTGATAAGAAATTGTATAAGATAATGAGTTAGACACAGCTGCAAGCAGGTTTTAACAAGAAAAAGAATTTTGAAGATGAATTAGGAAGCTTTGCTGGATTTGGAATCAGCATGGTAGGGTGGCACTGCCGCCCTCAGTTGCTTCACTATTTCATCTTCAATTTTCTCGTTCTAGCTAAATCCTATTTCCAACATTGTCTATTCATCATTACAATTTCAGAATCACAGTCGAAGCAAAGAATACATGAAACCCTAGCCATGAACTTGAAAGATTGAGTATGAAAATTTTAGTAATAATTTTTTATAAATGAATCCAATCCATTCTGAACTTCATCGGATTTGTGAGATTGAGTATTACAGTTAGAATCTGCTAGGGATGCCATTAATGGTCCCATGGGCGGCATTGCCGCTCTCCCAAAAATCATCCAACCGGTGAAATCCAAAATCAACTCGATTCAACCATCAAAAACCTTTCTAAACCCTTCATACTCCCCCTAGAAACTGAAATCCAAGACTAAAAGCTTCACATTACATAGATCAAAAAGGGGTTAGGGTTTCACCTTTCTTCCAAACCATTGGAGTGGAGGGAGAAGAGAAGAAATGGCTCGGCCAAGAGCCTCCTACAGTGACCAGCGAAGAATGGACCAGGCCGGCTGCAGGAGCGGCACTATTGGGGTGGCAGGTCATGAAGAACGGCGGCGACGCGTGCTTGAGAGAAAGGAAGAGAGAAGCACGGGCATCGACATCGGCTGGGAGAGAAGGAGAGAGTTGGGTCGAGGGCCAAAGAAGGAATAAGTAGAAGAAAATGGGCCCCGCAACCCAGCCAAAATTGGCTGAAAATGGATCAGTTTCCAGAGAGCAGCACTGCCGGCTAGGATGGGTGGCACTACCGCCCTGCCAATTTTTCGGTGCTCACATGACGAATTTCGATATCTCCTTTGGTTTCATGGTCTCTCAAGAAATGATGTCGGATGTCTATATGTTTGGTTCTTGAGTGGCTTACAGGATTGTTTGCAAGCTTTATGGCACTTTCATTGTCACACAAGAGTGGGACTTTGGTGAATTGACATCTGTAATCATGAAGGGTTTTGCCTCATCCAAAGTAGTTGAGCACAGCATGCACCGGCTGCAACATACTCGGCCTTGGCAGTGGAAAGGGCTACATAATTTTGCTTCTTAGAACTCCAAGACACTAGAGACTGTCCAAAGAATTGACATGTCCCCGAAGTGCTTTTTCTATCTACCTTGCAACCGGCATAATCGGAATCCGAATAGCCAAGTAAATTAAACTTGGAGCCCTTAGGATACCACAAGCCAAGGTTAGGAGTGTGTACTAAATATCTCAAGATTCTTTTAATAGCCATTAAATGGCACTCTTTCGGGTTAGCTTGAAATCTAGCACACATGCACACGCTAAGCATTATGTCCGGCCTAGATGCACATAAGTAAAGTAAAGAGCCGATCATGGAACGATATACCTTGATATCGATGGCTTTCCCTTCTTCATTTAGATCAAGATGTCCATTAGTTGGCATGGGAGTTTTGATAGGCTTGGCATTCTCCATGTCAAACTTGTTGAGCATATCATGGGTGTACTTGGTTTGGCTAATGAACATCCCTTCCTTCATTTGCTTGATTTGAAATCCAAGGAAGAATTTCAGCTCACCCATCATGGACATCTCAAATCTCTTATCATAGTCCTACTAAACTCATCACAATACACATGATTAGTACTACCAAATATTATGTCATTGACATATATTTGGCACACAAATATATCATTCCTAACTTTGTGAGTAAAGAGTGTAGGGTCAGCTTTGCCTATTTCAAAGCCTTGTTTGAGCAAGAATTCCTTAAGGCATTCATACCATGCTCTTGGTGCTTGCTTGAGCCCATAGAGCGCCTTTTGGAGTTTATAGACATGGTGAGGAAATTTGGGATCTTCAAACCCTGATGGCTGCTCCACATACACCAACTCTTGTATTGGGCCGTTGAGAAATGCACTCTTGACATCCATTTGGTACAATTTGAAGTCATGATGGGCAGCAAAGGCTAGAAGCATTCGGATTGCCTCAAGTCTTGCCACCGGTGCATACGTTTCTTCAAAGTCCAAGCCCTCTACTTGAGTGAAGCCTTGAGCCACCAATCTTGCCTTGTTCCTTGTCACCACGCCATTTTCATCTTGCTTATTGCGGAAGACCCATTTGGTACCAATGGCATTGGTATTGGGCCTTTCCACTAATTTCCACACTTGATTTCTTTCAAAGTTGTTGAGCTCTTCTTGCATAGCCATGACCCAATTCGGATCTCCAAGTGCTTGTTCTACCTTGAGAGGTTCCAAAGAGGAAACAAACGAGTAATAGTGACAAAAATTTGCTAAATGTGAACGAGTTGTTACCCCCTTTCGAATACTTCCAAGGATGTTGTCAACGGGGTGATCCCGTTGTATAGTTTGACGTAGCCTTGGGTGCTCAACACCTCTCTGTTCCTCTTCTGAACTTCCAGCCTCTTCTTGTTCAAAGATAGACTCTAGGTTGAGTCCTTGAGGTGGTGAAGTAGGAGTTGAGGGAACTGCTGCTGAGGTAGATGGGGCAGCACTGCCACCCTTATGAGCGGCACTACCGCCCTACTGATGTTCAGCAGGTGAGTGCTACCCTTGTCGATGGAGTACGTCAGTGGAAATTTATGCAGCAGTAGCCTGGGGATCCTCATCATCAGTGGCTTGATCTTCTTGTGGCCTAATATCGCCTATAGCCATTTGCTTGATTGCCTCACATGGTGGATCCTCCTTTCCTACAACACTTGAATCAACTTGCTCCACTTGAGAGCCATTAGATTCATCAAATGTCACATCTACTGTGACTTCAACTCTACCAATGGTTTTGTTGAAGACACGATAGGTATGCTCATTTGATCCATAACCAAGAAGAATGCCTTCATCAACTTTAGGTGCAAATTTAGAGGGTTTGGGTCTTTTATTAAGTATAAAACATTTGCACCCAAACACTCTAAAGTATGACATCATAGGCTTGTTACCGGTTAGAAGCTCATATGAAGTCTTCTTGAGTTTCTTGTGTAAGTAGAGATGGTTGATGGCATGGCAAGCGGTATTGACGGCATCACTTCAAAAGAGGTTCGACGTCTTGATTCATCTAGCATTGTCCTTGCCATATCAAGAAGTGTACGGTTCTTCCTCTCTACCACACCATTTTGTTGAGGGGTGTAAGAAGTTGAAAACTCATGCTTGATGCCCCCATCATCAAGAAACTCTTCAACTAGAGTGTTCTTGAATTCGGTCCCATTGTCACTTCTTATCTTCTTGATAGGAAGACCGAACTCTCTTTGTGCCATTCTCGCAAATATCTTGACTTTCTCTTGCACCTGGGACTTATCATAAACAAAGAACACCCAAGTGAACCAGGAATAATCATCAACAATAACTAAACCATATTTGTTACCCCCAATGCTTATGTAGGTGACCGGTCCAAAGAGATCCATGTGAATCAACTCCAGTGGTTGTGTGGTGGTCATGATGCTCTTTGGTGGGTGAGGTACACCTACTTACTTTCTGGCTTGGCAAGCACTACAAATCCTGTTTTTCTCAAATTGAATATTGGTTAGTCCAAGAATGTGGTTGTCTTTTAGGAGTTTGGCCAAGTTCCTCATTCCAACATGAGCTAGTCGGTGATGCCATAGCCAACCCATGCTAGATTTTGCCACTAGACAGGTCTCAAGCTTAGCTTTTCCTTTGTTGAAATCAACTAGGTAAAGCTTGTTCTTGAGGTGACCCGTAAAGACAATACAGGAATCATCCCTCTTAGAGACTTCCACACCCTTATCCATGAAAAGACAATTGTAGCCCATCTCACATAATTGAGAAATGGACAGCAGATTGTATTTCAAGAAATCAACATATAAGACATTTGTAATTGAATGATCAAGTGTAATAGCTACTTTACCAAGTCCAATCACACCCCCTTTTGAATTATCACCAAATATAATATTCTCATCTGAATTTGTAGTTGGGGAATATGATGAGAACATACTCCTTTCTCCAATCATATGATTTGTACAGCCACTGTCAAGCACCCAACTTGACCCACCGGAGGAGTACGCCTGCAAAACAAGTTTAGTTCCTAGTTTTAGGTCCCCAAATATTCTTGGGGCCTTGCATGTTAGTCATAAGAACTTTAAGAACCCAAATGGAAGCATTATGATAAACATTTCGACCATTGCCAACAAACTTGGCAAACACCTCCCCCTTGCTGTTGTGCTGCAAAACAAAGTTAGAATCCAAACATTGAGAAGGTGTTTTTGCCTTTGGTTGATAAGTATATCTATTTGGAGTGACCTAGATAGATTTCTTTGGTTTCTGGACAACCTACTCTGGATGAGACACCTTCTTGGGCTTGACATGAGTAGAGGAGGAGGAGGTGGTCTCCCCTTTTCTATGGGGGGCGGCACTGCCGCCCATAGGCTGCGGTGCTGCTCTGGGCTAGCCTTGTGCCACTATCTATGCAGACTTATCTATACCTTCCTGCCCTTTGCTCATAAATTGAACACACTCATATCCATTGATTACCTTTCTTCCATTGGTTTTACCTCCATGAGTGTGCACAAGCCCATCTTTGATGCGTGGATTTCTTCCATCTTTGTATTGTGGCCTCTTTGGTTTTTCACCTTTGCCACCAGTAGGTTTCTTTCCTTCCATGCACCTTTTTCCTAACATAGCATTGAGCCTAACAATCTCCTTTTTCATAACCTCCAAGTTTGTAAGGTTAGTGGAATGAACATTGAAGTCAAGATTATAGCATTTTCCACATCCTTAGCTAGTGGAGGGAATAGAAGTGTCATTTGTGTTAGAGGGATGTGAGGTGCTCTCGCATAGGAGGGTATATTGCTTCTCAAGTTTGTTGTTCTTTTCAATTAAGACACAATACTTGTCATTGAGTGTAATATTTGCCTTCTTTGTGAGAGCATGTTCTCTTTGTTCTTCGGCCAAGGCCTTGCTCAAAGAGTCCAACTCACTTCTCTCTAACTCAAGAGCTTCCTTGCAGCCAATATACATCTTTTCGGTTTCCTCAAGATAATCATCTCTATCGGCTAGCTCGGCTTTGACACTTTCTAATTCCACTATTAGATTCATAATAAAGAACTTGGTTTTAGAATCTAACTTCTTAGTTAATTTAGCATATTTCTCAATATCACTAGTATCATCATCACTAGAATCACTAAGTTCACTACTAGAGATGTCACTAGGAGGTGGAGGAGATTTGGCTCTTCGTTTTACCTTCTCACCCTTTGCCATAAGACAAACGTGAGTGGAGTGGTGGTCATCATCATTGGACATGTTGTTGAGGAGCCTTGGTGTAGAGGATGACTTTTGAATAGCCACAGTTGCAATCTTCACATCCTCTTCACTTGACTCCTTAGTTGAGTCCCACTCATGCCCAATGTGTGCCTCTCCCACTTGCTTGTATCTCTTTTTGTGTTCATGCTTGCCCTCATTGTTGTCCCTCTTGTATTTGTTTTCTTTCTTGTCATAGGGACACTTAGCAACGAAGTGCTCCATGCTGCCACAATTATAGCAAGTCCTCTTCTTCTTGTTGGGAAACCTTCTTTGCACGATCTTATACCCATTCTTTTTCAACCCCTTGTGATAGCTTTTCATGAACAAAGCCATGTCATCAATCTTCATATAATCAGCCCTACCATCTTCATCTTCACTTGAGGATGAACTTGGATCATCATTTTGTGGAGTTGACTTGATTTCCTTGGGTTTACTTGTTGATGCTTGCTTGCTACCCTTTGCCTTATTGGAGGTGCCTTGATTGCTTGATTTATTTGTCTTGAGAGCCACTTCCTTGATTTTCATGCCTTCTAACTTGGCTTGCAACTCACCAAGTCTTCTCCTCTCATTTGCTTTTTCTCTTTGCATGTCAAATGTCAACAATCTTCCAAGCACATCATTTAGTGTGAAGTGCTCAAACTTCTTCTTATCTCTAATCAAGGTGACTACGGTCTCATTTCTTGGTGAGTAAGCTTCCAACATGACCTTCACCACTTTGTGATCATCAAGCTCATCACATCCATAGCCTCTAATCTTGCCCACCAAGGTCATCAATCTGTCAAACATCTCTTGTGACCCCTCTCCATCAACAATTACAAACCTATTGAGCTTGGCCATCAATAAATCAATCTTTGCCTTCCTTACTTTATCAACACCTTCATGTGCTAGATGCAAAGTGTCCCAATCTGTTTTGCAACATTAACATTCATCACTCGGTTGTACTCATTTCCATCCAAGGCACTAAGAAGAATACTTGTGGCTTAGCCATTGAGATGGACAGCAGCTAGCTCTTCATTTGTTGGTGCTTCGGGATCTTCCGGTGGCTGCAATCCATTCACCACAATCTCCCAAAGACCGGGGTGAAGACCTACAAGATAAGCACTCATCAAGTGCTTCCACTTGGCAAAGTTTGTCCCATCAAAATGAGGCAACTTGCCTGCGGGCACATTGACAAAAGATCTCTTATTATGGTTAGACGAATAAGAATAGTTAAAGGATACGGCGGCATATTTGTTCTTGTTGTTGCTGCCCTTGTCCTTGCTATCCTTCTTTTTGTCCTTGCTCTTCACCTCCTTGCTATCTTTTGAAGCATGGTATGACACATCATCATCTCCATCGTCCGAGCTACTAGAGAGCTCACTAGATGATGCATCATACTCATTCTTCTCTTGCTCTTTAGCTCTTGTTGTCCTTCTCTTAGCTCTTGCCTCTCTTGCGATTCTTCTAGCTTCTTTTCTCTTCTTCTTGTCTTTGAGCCGCTGCTCTTCCTTTTTCTTTTCTCTAGCTTCTCTTGTTGCGATCTTGATGGTTTTTCTTTCTTTTCTTGCCTTTCTTCTTTCGGCATCGGTGGTCTTTGGTTCTTTGATGGTGGCATCGCTTGCTATGGACATGGACAGCTCACTGCTGCTGCCGACATCCTCAACGTGCACACCACTTGCGTCTGCAACGCGAACGTTCTTCGAACCTTCTCCTTCTTCCATACTTCATGCGGTAAAGCGTATACGAAGCAACATCACTCTAATACCACTTGTAGGATCTACTAGAAGATAAAGAAGGCCTAGAGGGGGTGAATAGGCCTGTAAAAATTCAACTTGAAACTCTATTAGAACAGAGGGCGGCACTACCGCTCTATGAAAAATACTCTAACACAGTTGAGATTTAACGGAGATGAACCTGACCCCACTAGCTGCTTAATCCTACAATATAGAGTCAAGATCCAGTTCGAAGACTGAATACCATAGAAACTTCACACAAAGGTGAATCGAGCAACTAAACCCTAGCAATAGCTAGCAATAATATAAATAGCAGGTATAGTAAAGAAGAAGCACGCAAGACACAAGATTTATCCCGTGGTTCAGCTCACCACTAAGGTTTGACTAAGTCCACGTTGTTGAGAAAGCCACAAAAGGCTTGAGCTTGCCACAAAGGCTTGCTTTACCCTCGTTCTCAAATCAAGAGAGTGAACTCTTGAAGTGAGGGGTGATTTCTTAGCTTTCAAGTGAGGTTACAAACCTCCCAAGGCTGCCACACGAGTTGGCAAGCACAAGGGCGACGCCTAGCCGGCTAGGAGCAAGCTCCAAGAGTAACAAACCCTAGAACCGCCGGCCAAACATGAACCAAATGCTCTTAGACTTTGAGAATCAGTGGATCTCCTCTCTAATCAAGTTTTGCTGCCTTTTCTCTCAAGTTTTGATGGTTGGAATCAATGGTTAGCTTGAGGGATGAAGGAGCAACAATGGAGGAGAGGGATGAGCTTTGGTTCTGTCTGTTTTCGAGCAGAGTGACTCAGTGAAGAAGATGACCGTTGTGGGCCGGGCCTGAAGGGTATAAATACCCCCCGAGCCCAACGATCAGTTAAGGGCGGCACTGCCGCTCTTAACAGGGCGGTACTGCCGCCCTAGCCAAAGTAGGTAGTATGATATGAAATTTGGCTGGTTGTTTTGACTAGGTGGAAGGATGTAAATCTGTGAATTTGAGCATTTGATTCAACAGTTGACCAACTGTCCTAAAGTCCCTCTTGATAGTACGGCTTTTCCTAAACTCAAATTCTGAACATAAAAGAATTTAAACCTCCTTTAAGCTCGGTCTGGCCACCTTTTGTAATTACGACACCTGCAACCTATACATTATCCTCATCTTGGATTCCCTGCTTGTCATCTCGATAAATCTTATTAGTCCTCTAATTTGGTGGTCATCAATGCCAAAACCCACAATAGGGCTTGATTGCACTTATATTGTTAAATATAAATAAATCTATAACTAAGCTATATATGATCTAATGAGTATGAAATTTTTCCTACAGTTCAATCATACAATAATTAGCCCACCATAAAAATTTCATCACAACTGGACTATAGAAAATGTAGCTACGAATTATTCTAATTAATTTCAAAAAAGCATAGATCTAAAGCCACAGCAAAAACTTTATACTAAAGCATACTATATTATATGTTCACTGTGTAGATCTACTATGTGGAGTCCAACAAAATTGGATTTTCTATTTTATGATTTTTTTGTGATTTACTATGATTTTTCAAAGATTCAGCTGAAATAAATAAAAAAGATAAAGATAAAATCGTCTTCAAAATTGCTTATAACAGGGCGAGAAATGTAAGATGAACGGTTTTAAAAGTTGAGGGAGGTGTTTTGCTCGGTTTTAGAGTTCACGGAGGAAAAGCGGACTTTCGCGAAAATTAAGGGAGGCAGAACTTCTTCATAAATACCGCCCTCTTCTGTTTCATCTTTGCTCTTGTTTTCGCTGTTAAGTGCTTGTTTAGTTCCCAAAAAGTTTTCCAAAAAATGCTACAGTAGCCATTACATCGAATCTTGCGATACGTGCATGGAGCATTAAATGTAGACGAAAAAAACTAATTGCACAGTTTGATTGGAAATTACGATACGAACATTTTGAGTCTAATTAGTCCATAATTAAACACTAATTACTAAATAAAAACAAAAATACTACAGTAGTCGAATTCCCAAAATTCTCGAACTAAACGCAGACTTACAAGTTCGAGCACCAATGCTTCAACACACGGCAGCCCAGCCAAGGGTGATGGGTGCGGCACATCAATCGCATCTGTTATACGGCAGCCCGGCAGCGGTTTCCACTGTTTACCTTCTCGTCAACGTCCACTCAAAAAAAAAACTTCTCGTCAACGGCAAGCGTCTCCACATAAAAGGCCCCGTTGCAACTCCGGCAGCAGCACATGGGCAATGGCGGCCCAGTAACAAGCGATGGCAGCCTGGAGATGGGAACAGCGTCCCGATGGCAGCAGAACGTACGGCAGCCCGGCGGTGCCCCGCAGCATGCAGCCCAGCTAGCTATCGTGGAGTCCCGGCCCGTCAATGACCAACTCTATCTCAGACAATATTGCGGCCGAGGCGCCGAGCACTGAGGCGTACAAAGCTGCATGAACGTGCCTACAAGCAAGCAAATAAAGTAACGCCTGAGATATAGTAACCACAAAATTATAAAAAAGAATTCAAAAACACTCTAATGAAGTCTAAAAGTGTTCTAAAAACGTTTCACAAAAAATATGAGATGAAACATACATCTAATGCCGAATTCATTCCTGCTATGCATTCAAGACAGTTTACCACCTCAACTTGTGAAACCCCGCTTAAATTACATCCATTTCCCAATTAGAAGCGATTTTCAAGGCGATTTTATCCGTTTTTAGTTGAAAACGCTCAGTAACCACGAAAACTGTTGCTTTTAAGTTTCTACAAATTTTTATAAAAAACGTAAAGACAGATTGGGAGACGAGAAAACCAAACAAAATATTTGGAGTTCATGAAATTATCTTTTCAAGCTTAAAAAGATACACTCAACTCTAGCAAAATGTGATAAATAAACAGAAAATTTTGGAAACTTTCTTAAACATGCTAGTTGATTGATGTTTAAACATGTCTTGAAAACTCTTTAATTAGGGGTATAGTGCCCGTGCTAACGCCACGGCGGCATTTCTGGGATATACATGAAAACAAATGAACGATGATATTTTTTCCATACTTTTCTTCAGGGTACATAGTATACAGCCCGTGGTAACACTATGGTAACAACCAAAATACTATATATAGTATGTCGTTTCAAAAAAATACTATATGCAAGAAAAATACTATATGTCATTTCCCCTCAAACAACCAAGTCATTTCATTAAGAAATGAATTTTACAACTATAAGACATCAAGGTCTCGACCTGTTCTAAGGGGGTGTTTGTTCCGCACCCCAAATTATGTAATCCAGCTTACAATATATAAACTGAAACAAACATGCACATATTATGGCTAGATTATTACAATTTATAGGCCAGATTCTCATAAACTACACGATATTTAAAATTCAGATTACTCCACCCACAAGAGAGCAATGGGCTTCTTTTCCAAATCAAAACAAGGGTGTGTACTTCTGCAGGGAAACCAACGGTAAATATTCTCAACATACCTTGATTTTATAGCTTGTCATATATTAGAAAAATGAAATGGAAAGAAACGGTTCAATTTCAGAGAAATATATAGAATAAAGCATGCCTTGAGCACGGTACATATATTTAATATAGCAAATAATTCCTATGCATCACATAGATACACATAATACTGAAACAAGTAGATCAGAACTCAAGAGAATGGAAGGGTATAAGTAAAAAAGGGGAACCTGTATTCTGTTCTCTCAAATACACAAAATAATCAGTTATAAGTTCATCTCAATGTGTCCTTTTTAGAACCAAGAGATGGAACAGAGATGACATCTCAACAAAGCACCAGATCAGATAAATGGCACAATTGAGCAGATAACGGGTTGCAGATATTTAGATTTTAGTAGGGTATCTCTAAAGCATAAATGTCACTAATCATGCGGATCAAAACTGGTTGCAGATATTTAGATTTCAGTAGGTTATCTCTAAAGCATAAATGTCTTGGTACAAAAGCAAACCAGAAATAGGCTTACAGAACTAATTCAACAACAGAATGGAACCTAGATATCACTGTGCGCTCATGTCAGATCCTCATCTGCATCCACAGTTGACCTCCAATTGGAACACCTCACTACCTCAAACTTACCTTTGTAAAAACCTAACTCATCAAGCATCAAAACCCAATTAAAAAAGCCATTGGAATGATGCAACGAACGTAGAAGAATCCATCCCAACCACCCAGCCTCACAATAAAATAGGATAAAAAAAACTATCAGGATAGTCGTAGAAACATCTCCAGTTTGAATAAAAAGACAACAGCGAAAAATATTTTATTTAGAACCATTACACATAAGGACCTTTTGTCACGCAAGCCACCACGAACAGGACCTCCTGCCACCGTCGCTTGCCCCATGGAACTGTCGGCCACCAGGGATCACTGCTGCTGATGTGGAAGCGGCTCCCTGAAAGCCCGTGCAAGGGAAGCTCGCTGTGGTCATGCAGGGAGCTCGGCAACACCTTGAGTTAGAGCTAGGAGACTGGACAGGCATTTCAACAAGCGCCTTGGGTTCAATCCTGGATAGATCCATTAATCCAAGATAACAGCGGCATGTCCATCCACCAAATACCAGCAGCGCATGTCATCGAGCACTAACAGGACGACAGTTACTCACCAAATCAGTCTGAGGAGTTGGAGGATGGAGACGTCGCCGTCATGGCAGCATGCGAGCTAAGTCTCATCGTCGACCGGGGCCAGACCCCGCCACATGCCAAGAGAAGGCCCAGCATGCTGCCGCCACATCTCCGACCAGGTTTAGGCAAATATGATATTCCGTCCAGGAATCAAGTAAATCTTGCTAACATGTGGATTAAAACAAAGATTGTCACTCTGGTACATGGATTAGAAATAATCAAACATATCAGAAGAAATCTTACTATGAAAATAATTTACTAAAAGACACCTAAGATCCTGTAGAAGCTAGGAAGTTACCAAAAGGCTTGCAGCTAATGTTTTGTGGTACACATACACCTGCAAGAAAACAGTGCAGCAACAAAAATAATCAGATATATAGGTATGTTTCTTTTGTCATACATGTTACAATTTTTTCTACATCAGAGGGGAATGTTTGTCATCCTATTCCTTTTGGAAATCAAGTGCAAGCAAATAAATAGCTCATTATATGCCACTGTATATCTTATTTTCCTTTTCAAAATGAAAGGTCCATTCTGTTATCTATCCATGGGTTGGAATTTGACGAAAAAGCAACATTACACCAGGTTGGAGACCATGACATAAATCCTACATATATATAAACAAAAATCCATATTAGAACTTTTTCTGTATTAAGCTAGTTGACAAGTTACATGTAGAAATACGTAATCCATGTATGGATGGAGGTAGCTCTCAATTCTTTCGAAGCCAGATGGGACTGCTCATCATTATTCAGTTTATTTTGGAAACCAAGGTTATGCAAGTCATTATATGCCATTGCCCCAGTTTCCATTCATCAACTTTGGAGCATCACAAGAAGTCCGTTGTATGTGCTAGCGCCTACTGTAACATAAGAACTGCAGTTTTTTTGTTTCTTTTGTCGTTAAGAACCCAATCAGTTTACCAGGTATAAATAGGTTTAAATAACTTATTATTTCATTACAATGGTATTTTTTCTAGAACCATTCTGTCCAAACGTAGACAATTTTTAATGTTTTTGCTAGGAAGATAAAGGTCATACCATAAGATTTCTGCTCTGCTACAAGGCCACAATTTTTAATGTTTTTGCTAGGTAGTTGGAATGTAGGGTCATTTACAGGTAAGTTAAGAGAATTAGTTGATACCGCGACTAGGAGGCGTATAAATATATTATGCGTTCAAGAGACTAAATGGAAGGGTCAGAAGACGAAGGAGGTGGACAATACAGGTTTTAAGCTTTGGTACACAGGGACAGTCGCGAATAGAAATGGAGTAGGAGTTTTGATTGATAAGAGCCTCAAGAATGGTGTGGTGGGAGTGAGAAGGCAAGGAGATAGGATTATCTTAGTCAAGCTTGTCGTTGGTGATATGGTATTGAACGTAATTAGTGCGTATGCCCCCCAAATAGGTCTCGATGAGAGTGCTAAGAGACAGTTCTAGGAAGACTTAGATGGCCTGGTTAGAGCTATACCTAGTAGTGAGAAGCTTTTTATAGGAGGAGATCTTAATGGGCATATAGGTACTACAAGCGCAGGTTTCGAGGCAGTTCATGGAGGTTTTGGGTATGGTAGTAGGAATCAGGAGGGGGAGGAAGTTCTGGATTTCGCGGTAGCTTTTGACCTGATGATAGCCAACACTTTCTTTAGAAAGAGAGAATCTCATCTAGTGACCTTCAGTAGCAGACAACACAGTAGCCAGATTGACTTTGTCCTCGCAAGAAGAAAGGACAAACGAGCATGCTTGGATTGCAAGGTGATACCAAGGGAGTGTGTTGTTTCTCAACATAAGCTTTTGGTGGCAGATTTTCGTTTTCAGATGCGTGCCCGTAGGGATAAACAAGCTAAGATTGAAAAAATAAAGTGGTGGAAACTGAAAGGAGAGACGTCAGAGGTATTCAGGGAAAGGGTTATCAAAGAGGGCTCTTGGAAGGAAGAAGACGACATAAACAACATGTGGGAGAAGATGGCAACCAACATTCGGAAGGTGGCCTCAGAGGTGTGTGGAGTAACCAAAGGAAGTGGAGGCGAGGCTAAAGATACTTGGTGGTGGAACGAGGAAGTCCAAAGGGCTATTAAGGAGAAGAAAGAATGCTATAGACGCTTGTACCATGACAGGAGTGTGGACAACATAGAGAAGTACAAGGTGGCAAAGAAGACTGCAAAGCGAGCTGTAAGTGTGGCAAATGGTAGAGCGTACGAGGATCTTTACCAACATTTGAGTACGAAGAAAGGAGAGAAGGACATTTATAGGATGGCTAGGGTTCGTGAGAGAAAGACACGGGACTTCAACCAAGTTAAGTGCATTAAGGATGAAAGGGAGCATCTCTTGATGAAGGAGGATGAGATCCGACATCGATGGCAAGAGTATTTTGACAAAAGTTCAATGGTGAGAATATGGACACAATCTTTCAGTTGGATGACTCTTTTGATGACACCAATAGGCGCTTTGTGCGGAGAATCCAAGAATCTGAGGTCAGAGAGACGTTGAAAAGGATGAAAGGAGGTAAGGCAATGGGACCGGATGATATCCCAATCGAGGTGTGGAGATGCCTCGGGGACATAGCTATAGTATGGCTAACCAAGCTGTTCAACCATATTTTTTGATCGAACAAGATGCCTGATGAGTGGAGAAGAAGTATATTGGTACCGATCTACAAGAATAAATGGGATATTCAAAGTTGTACTAATTACCGGGGAATTAAGTTGATGAGCCATACTATGAAGCTATGGGAGAGAGTTATCGAGCATCGTTTGAGAGCAATAACGCGGGTCTCTATGAACCAATTTGGTTTCATGCTCGGAAGGTCAACCATGGAAGCTATTTTCTTAATAAGACAAGTTATGGAGCGGTATAGGGAGAAGAAGAAGGACCTACACATGGTTTTTATTGACTTGGAGAAGGCTTATGATAAAATACCAAGAAATGTTATGTGGTGGGCTTTGGACAAACATAAAGTCCCAACGAAGTACGTCGGGCTCATTAAGGACATGTACAACAATGTTGTGACTAGAGTTCGAACAAGTGATGGAGACACAGATGACTTTCCGATTAGGATAGGACTACATCAAGGGTCAGCTTTGAGCCCTTATTTGTTTGCTTTAGTGATGGATGAGGTCACAAGGGACATACAAGGGGACATCCCTTGGTGTATGCTTTTCGCGGACGATGTAGTGCTAGTTGATGAAAGCCGGACAGGAGTGAATTAGAAACTGGAGTTATGGAGGAAGACTTTGGAGTCCAAAGGTTTTAGACTCAGTAGAACTAAAACTGAGTATATGAGATGTGACTTCGGTACTACTACTCGGGAGGAGGAAGATGTTAGTTTGGAATGTCAAGTAGTGCTTAGGAATGATACCTTTCGATATTTAGGATCAATGCTACAGAGGGACGGGGATATTGATGAAGATGTTAGCCATAGAATCAAAGCAGGGTGGATGAAGTGGCGGCAAGCGTCTGGTGTCCTATGTGACAAAAGAGTACCACAGAAGCTAAAAGGCAAGTTTTATAGGACGGCGATTAGACCTGCTATGTTGTATGGTGCAGAATGTTGGCCTACGAAAAGACGACATGTTCAACAGCTAAGTGTCGTGGAAATACGTATGTTGCGTTGGATTTGTGGTCATACAAGAAGGGATCGAGTTCGGAACGATGATATACGTGATAGATTAGGGGTAGCGCCAATTGAAGAAAAGCTTGTCCAACACCGGTTGAGATGGTTTGGACATGTGCAACGGAGACCTCCAGAGGCACCGGTGCGTAGTGGAATCCTAAGCCAGGATAGTAACGTGAAGAGAGGCAGAGGAAGACCGAAGTTGACTTGGGTAGAGACAATAAAAGGAGACTTGAAAGGATGGAATATACCCAAAGACTTAGCCTTAGATTAGAGTGCTTGGAAGACAGCTATTCACGTGTCTGAACCTTGATTGCTTCTGATGGGTTTCAACTCTAGCCTACCCCAACTTGTTTGGAATTTAAAAGCTTTGTTGTTGTTGTTGTTGTTGTTGTACAAGGCCACACTCAAGGACGGCAGCCTGGTGGCCGTCAAGCGGCTCCGGGAAAAGATCACCAAGGGTCACAAGGAGTTTGAGGCCGAGGCGGTGGTGCTTGGCAGGATCCGTCACCCCAACCTGCTGGCGCTCAGGGCTTACCACCTGGGAACAAAGGAGGAGAACCTACTCTTTTTCAATTACATGCCCAATGGCAGCCTCCACTCATTCTTGCACGGTCAGATTTTCTGCTCTGCTACTCTGTTCATTGTTCAGTACTATTCATTTCTGAATTCTGTATACAGTATGGTTCACAAATCGTAATTCATAGCTAACTCTTTCAGCTACTGTTAAGCAATTCGTACGAGAGATGCTTGGGACACTGCCAATTGACAGGGAATTTTGCTATGTATTAGGGAATTTGTGTGTCAGCAGTTCTAGCTTGTTAATTGCTGTCTGCTAGTATGTTTCAGCAAATGCTATGCTTGGTCTGAACATGTACAGATTCAGTCATCGGAAGACTGATAATCTGATATAGCTGTGATTATGCTAGCATTACATTTTCTTTTGATTAAGCTAAAAGAATGAAGTGAGCTTTTAGACCTTAACGTCCTAAAAATCCTGTCAGTCAGAGGTTCGTAGCATCAGCCAAAAAAGTTAGGTAGTATGCATGGACTGCTGCTGCTACTAGGTTCAGTGAAAACAAACACATCACCTTGTGCAGTTTTGGGCCAAACAAACTAAGGATGTTTTATGATTTGATGCCCAAGTAATGAAGTAAAGAGCTGTAATTCATCTTCTCAACACTATTCTACTGCTTTGTTACTTGAAATATGTTGATAGTTTTTGTCCCCAGCTAGAAAATTTTCAGCATTCAGTATTCAACTCTGCAATATTTGTGAACTGAAACTCTGAAGTTGTGTTGAAACCGAAAAATTTCAGTATTCAGTATTCAATTGTTGTTTGAACAGAACGGCTACATCGGCAGCATTCAACTTTCTTTTTGATTTGTGAACTTGACATTCCTTTCATTTCAGGAACTTTGGCACTGGAACTGACAATCTGAACTTTGATATTTGCTAATGATCTGGTTCAGCTCGCGCTCCGAACACGCCGGTGGACCGGGCGACGCGGATGATGATCGCCATGGGCACGGCGCGTTAGGAAATACAAAACGCATATGTATACATGTTTGCTAACGATTCGTTAAACGCTGCAGCACATCATCCAAAAAATGCATATGTATACATCTAGGTCAAGCAGAATCAGAATGAGAAAGGAAAATTAAATCCATGTCAAGCTTCCAGAGATGAAATCAATTGCAACATGTAATGAGCCATCGTTACCTTGCAGCTCATGACCTGCAGGCTGAATTAGATCCAGTGAAAGGACCCGGTGAAAGCGAAAACCCACCGTCTTCCCCTCATCCTGCTCATCCGGGCTGCCGCTGCGATGGGCTAGTGACGCGGGTGGACGGAAAAGGCGCTGGAGCCTGTTCGGCGTAGGCCCGTAGCCGCCTCCGCCTCCGCCTGAGCCTCCACCACGGCGTCACGCGGATCAGGTGAGGTGGGTCGGCGGAGCAAGAGGCGTCGCCCTTCCGTCGCTGCCTTCCACCGCCGGTGGCGAGGCGACGCGCCGCCTCCACCACCGCGGCCGGCGGCGATTCACCACCTCGCCGCGCCGCCGACCCACCGCCGGAGGTGAGGAGAGCGGTTTCGTTTACACGTAGACGAGGAGTATATAGTACTCCTAGTAGTATAGTACATCCACAAGTAGTACTAACATATATTAATAATAGGAGTCTCCAAGCCATACATCACGACAAACAAGGTTACATAACCGCAAACTCGAAATACTAGGAGTCTCACTGCTCACAAGGTTTCGAAGCAAAGAGCCCCTCGCTCAGGGGAACAGGCAACCTAAGCAACGAGACCTTTTTGGAGCTCCAGCAGCATCATCCTCGTTACTCGCCGCGTCGTGGTCATTCTCGTGTGCTGCCTGCAGATCCATTTCGCCATTGCCTGCGCGCACGCACAAGATTAACATCTACGGAGTATTATTGCAACAATAAGATGCACGCAGATCGATCTAGCTGGATCGATTCACAAACAACCATTAAAATTATATTATATAGTTCTAGTAAAAGACTACTCCAGTAACTAACCTTGCTGTTCGTGGCCCCACGGGGCAACCATCAGCTTACAGTTTGGCATAGCATTCGCGCATGTGATGTGGATGGCGCCATCGGCGTTCTTTTGCGGCATCCAACGCGCAGGATCTCCGTGGACACGAGGGTGGAAATAAGCGCTATCAGACAGCTTTTGCCGTCGCGCGAGAATAATGGGGGGAAAACACCGTTACCGTCCAAGTTAGTCACACACATGGTTAAAAAAAAAAACCGACATCTAGAATAGGTTGTACTTGTACATATACAAAATACTTACGACTGATATGTGACGATTCGTCATAATCCATGACGCCTCCCTGTTCACCAGGACGAAGCTGCCGTCGGGCTGAAAGATGTACTCCCATCTCTGGTACGTGTCCCATGGGTTAGCGGCTGCGAAGCTAAGGCGGTCTTCGGAGGGCACTAGAGCGAGGCAGTGCAGAGTGTCGGGGCAGATGACCTTGACCGTCGCAGCCGGCGCTCCTGCAAAAACGGCGTAGTCAAAGGCGGCAGCACCGTCCATCTCTCTCGATCGATCTCTCTGTGGAGGAGGAGGAGGAGGAGTGCTGCTGGTTTTCGTGCTAATTAAGCCTGTTTATGCTGTCGTCTTGCCTTCTTGGTGAATCATCTTGGGAGCTTTATAAACACGGCTGCTGTGCAATGCGTTGCAGCGGAGCTCCTCTGTAAGTGGGGATAAAAAATTGTCTTTTCCCCTCTTTCCGATTTGTTTTTTTTAATTAATTAAAGATTAATTTGTGCTTTTTCCCCTCTCCTTTTGGAAATCAGTGTGAAGGGCTCTAAGGCCCCGCCCAGTGCGGGGGCAAGTAGTCACTGTGACCAGTGGCAAATTGTCCACAGAAGGAAAAGGCGGCCGTGGTGGTGGACCGAGAGGCGAGAGCCGGCGGGGAGGCCATCCATAGATAGTGTCGCAGGCAGGCAAATCTCTTCCTCGCTGGGGAGGGCGTGCTTCGGCTCACGTGCGTGCCATTTCTTCGTTCCAGCAAAGGAAAAGAATTCAAACCCACTGGCTATCCAAGAAGTGGAGCATTTTATTTGTATTTATCCAGTAGATAAGGTCAGCAGCCCTTCCTGTTTTCACAGAAAAAAGCTGGCCATCCAAGAAATTGAGGGACCGAGCCATCGAGGGAGCATGTGCGCGCAGGCTACGGTACCAAATGTCGCGAGATTATTCACGCGAGGGAATGCCGTTATTATCAGTACTCTCTCTGTTTATATGCTCACTCCGTCCCCCAAAAGTGACGTTCTAGGATCTTGCAGAGAGATCAGTGGAGAAGATAAGGGCGTGTTCGGTACACTTCTCAGCCTACCCTGGCTCGCATCAGCCAGCCAGGTCCCCTTTGGCCTGGCCCTGTGCATGCAAGGAGTGGGAGTTTGGTTGGCTGGCTCTCTGCGGCCTGGACACATGCAACCGGTGTTTGGTTTCCTAAACTTGCATCTAAATCAAATTGTGAGGGTGCAGGAACCATGTTTGGTTGCCCGCATAGAAGCTGGTGGAGTTACCACTTTGTTTGAGTGGTAAGGTTACCACCAGCAAGTCCAAACATTGGTACAACAATTTGTTTGCAATGAATATTACATCATTTTGGAAAGCAAAATTAAAATTACTAAAGCCTGGACTAATATTATTAGACCCTCCACTAAAATTACAACATCCTTCCAGTTGTGACCTCCCTTCTTTGCAATACATATTGCAGGCTCCACTACGAACATGCCATCTGTTGTATGCTTTGGCCCAGCTAGAGTAGACCCCAGGCTCCTTCCCAACATGAACAACATACCAAGCCATAAGATCAATCAAAAAACATCACAGGCAATGGACATGTGCTCAGATTAATCAAAATAACATCACAGACAATGGACATGTGCTCAGATCAATCAAAAAACATCACAGGCAATGAACATGTGCTCAGATCAATCCAAAAACATCACAGGCAATGGACAAGTGCTCAGTTCAGTCATAAAGCATAACAGGCAATGGACATGTGCTCAGATATAAGAAAACAAACATCACAGGCAATAAGGCAAGTGCTCAGAATGAAATTGTGCAAATCGCAGGCACAGGCTGGTGCCCATATCAAGTTCAGAACCACAAGGTTCACATAATTGGCAATGGACTCATGGTTATATTACCACCACTAGGTTGATCTAGGTTGTAGGTGCAGGGTTATCTAAGACACTAACTATATGTTAGTGTTAGTAAGTAAGCTATGCAGGATCAGATCAACTGTACAAAAGAGAAGGTCAACCCACTACACATCCACCAGCTGTAGTTAGGTATGCACAAAAGAGGCACTGCACAAAAAGATCAACCCCAAGCTGTGAAGCCTTCATATGTAGTAGTGCTTGGCCAAGTAGGTCCTTAGCCACAACTCGGTGGGAGTCAGACATCTTAACAAAAGCTGAACCCAAGGCCTTGTTGTCTAGCAGATGGCCATAAGCACACATCAGTGCTTCTCCAGTGAAGCCTGGCACAAACATAACAGCACCATACAGCTCAGGGTGGGAATCCTCAACCTTGGTCGACCTAATAGCATCAGCAACATCCTTCACTGCCTCTGCCATGCCAGTGAACAGAACAACATCCTCTTCTGCCAGCATGGATCTCTTCCTCTTGTTACCAACTCCTCCCTCACTCTTGGTATCCTCAGGAGTCACAGTCTTGCCACTGTTCAGGATCTCAGTCTTCAGTGAGCTCTCAGCACAGTCAGATGGTGTGCCAAGTAGCTCGTTGGAGCCCATAGCCCACTTGCCTGTTGCCTGACCATTGGCAAAGATGACCATCATCTGCTTGTAGTGTTGTATGGGCTTGATGAGCAGTGGAGCATCATTGGGGTGGTCCTGCATTATGAACTGTCCCTTGTTAGCCATAATGACAAAATGTTTCAAAGAGTCATCTAACAAATCAAGTTGTAGTATCACAGGTTCTTGCTCACCTTGGTATGACCATTGTAGTGTTCCTCCTTAAGAACAATCATGCAGTTGTCCTTATCCCACTGAGCTCCACTGAGGTCCCTCAGCTTGGACAGTTTCACCCACCTCTGCCTCCACTTCCTCAGGTGGTTGTACACCTGGGTACCACTAACTTCATGACCACAGAACTTTTGCAGGGCCTTTGCCACCTTGTTCAGGTGCACTTCTTTGAAGCCCTTATCAGTCCTCACTCCAATGGTAATGAGCTAGCACATTTGCTTCAGCACAAAGGCAGACATGGGCTCAGTCCACCTCAGAGAGGTCCTCTGCTGAGCAGGTTCCTGTGATGCTAGTATGAAACCAGTCACATCATCCCCAGCAACCACATTGTCACCAGCCAAAAGACCACCATCCAGTCTAGGGAACACAAGCTCATCAGCAGGCATCATCTCCTCAGCCATAGCCTAATTCATCATTGCACATGCCCAGAGCCTTAGCACAGGTGTATTATGTCAAGAAAAAAACATCATTGCACATGTCCAAAGCCTCAGATCAAGTGTAGTATCACAGAAAAAAACGTCATTGCACATGCCCAGAGCCTCAGCATAGGTGTATTATGTCAAGAAAAAACATCATTGCACATGCCTAAAGCCTTAGATCAAGTGTAGTATCACAGAAAAAACGTCATTGCACATGCCCAGAGCCTCAGCACAGGTGTATTATGTCAAGAAAAAACATCATTGCACATGCCCAAAGTCTCAGATCAAGTGTAGTATCACAGAAAAAAACGTCATTGCACATGCCCAGAGCCTCAGCACAGGTGTATTATGTCAAGAAAAAACATCATTGCACATGCCCAAAGTCTCAGATCAAGTGTAGTATCATAGAAAAAACATCATTGCTATTGCCCAAAGTCTCAGATCAAGTGTAGTATCACAGAAAAAAAAAACATCATTGCTATTGCCCAAAGTCTTAGATCAAGTGTAGAATCATAGGAAAAAACAGCATTTGTCCATGAATAAAATGAATTACAGGCAACTTAATGATACATAATAGAACTCTAGATTCTAGAAAGACCCCTATTAGCCCACATGTGATTAGCCCATTCATCCCTCTGAAGTGCCCAGGCAGCATTGTCATCCATATGAGCAGGATGGAGCTGACTGTTTGTGTCATTTGGTACCCAAGAGAACTCTTCTGGAATAACCTCATCAACCCCAAAACTAAGGATCCAGTTATGCATTATACAACATGCAAGCACAAGCTTGATTTGTGTCCTCAAGCGATGGAATGGTTTGTTGGTGTAGAGCCCCAAATGCCCTTTCTACAGTTACTCTCAAACTAGAGTGCCTCAAATTATATAACTCTTTTGGGTTGGTTGGGTAGTTCCTATTCCCATATTCTTTAAGATGGTACCTACAACCTCGATAAGGAGGAAGAAATCCAGGCCGACAAGCATATCCAGCATCTACTAAGAAGAATTTGCCTAAAACAAATGTGGAGTTCAATTAGATTCATCATTTTGCAGTTACATTTGCTTCTTATTATCACAGTTGATTTAATTATCTGGTGAAACCCTCAACCCATCCTCTCTCTATAATGCATCAGCAAGAATTGTGGCATCATGAGATGATCCCTCCCAACCAGCCAGCACATAGGTAAATTTCAAGTCAAAGCTAACTGCTGCTAGCACATTTTATGTGGGGGCATTCTTTCTACCCCTAAATGCAGCTTGCATCTTGGCTGGAACTTTAGCAAATACATGAGTCCCATCAATGGCCCCAATGCAGTCCTACATGGCATCCAAAATTGCATAGTAAATTAACATGAGCTAATGCAACAATATCCTAGCAGCTATATGACAGGTTTTTTTACCTTAAAGTAAGGATACCATCTATGGCTGTTGCTAATCTTTACTGGTGTCTCATTGCTTGGAGGTCTAATCATCTCTTGTCTAAGCTCACCAATAGCATACAACACATCTTTAAAATGGCGGTGGACTGTCTCTATAGACCTTCTCCAGTTTTGCTTTACAACTCTAAATCATTGGTTATGACCAACAATATGGAGAAACATTGCAACTTGCTCTTCAACACAAGAATTTATGTTGTCAGCAAGTAGTTTCTTCTCCCTAAGCAAGTTGCACAAACTAAAAAAGGGTGCCCTTCTCATTCTAAGTATGTTCACACACTCTATATCATTGTAGTTGTAAATTAAGTTCAAGTTCCTTTGGCGCTCCTCATCCCTAATGCTCATTGGACCATAATTGATCTGAGGCCGCTAACTCTGAAGCATTCTAAGTCTAGCAAACAGCAGGGCATACATAGCAGTGATAAGAGCAGCAGCACGAGCAAAAAGAATGCGTCTCTTCTCTTCCAAGTACATCTAGAAAAAATGAATAGAATTTAAGGACAAATGCTCAGAATGACAATGTCATCATCATGGACTTGGACAAAAGCTCAGAAAAAGGATTCATCGAATACTAGAACATGCTAAAAATAAGACTTTCATCATCATAGACTAGGGCAATAGCTCAGAAAAAAGGCATCATCATAGACTAAGGCAATAGCTCAGGACAAAAGGAATCATCACAGACTTGGACAATAGCTTAGACAAAATGGTAACTTCATATACTTGCTCATAATCTCACAAAGTAGGCCATGCATCCGAATCCAAGAACGCATGACTCACTATCGCACGGTACAGATTGGGGGGGAGGCGAGAGGGGGAGTAGATATACAAAATACCCACGTCAACAAGCAGTAGCACCAGCAAAAGCCCAACCCAGCAGGTGAGGGAGCTCAGATCTGCAAGCACACAAGCAAAGAAAAGTGGATTAGCATACACAAAATAGGATTTTTACTTGAAAAAAACAAGAAAAAAATTGAGACCTAAGAACAAGGATCCATACCGTAATAACAGCCAAGAAATCAGATCTGGTGTGCCTGCAGCGAGATCAACAAACAATGGTGACCTAGGGTTTCAAATCGCACAGAAAAAATAGAGAAAGAGAAGGGGAAAAACTCACTTGCTTCGAGAGGACGCAAATCCACGGCACCTGCAACAAATCGAGAGAGAGGGTAGGCATTAGGAGGCCACGAATCCATCAAGAACACCGGGGGGAGGAGGAAGAGGAGGTGGAGCTTACCGGCGGCGCAGACGGGGAGCGACAAGAAGAAGAAGAGAGGGAAGCGACAGGAGGAAAGATATATAGGCGGTGAATGACGGGAACGGGGGAGGTAACCCTAGGATCTTCGCGCCATCTCCCCGCGCACGGAATTGCCAGGTGCGCGAGCTCGCGGGAGCACGGAGCGAGCCAGGCTGAAGAAAAACGGCCGATTTAGGTGTTTCTCGCGAGCCAGGCCAGGAGGGGGGTTTTGCATGAGCGGAGCCTGGCTCGGGAGCCTGGCCAGGGAACCAAACATGAGCAGGCTGCATCCCGGGAGCCTGGTTTGCCCTTATGCGGGCAACCAAACACGCCCTAAATACCCCTAATACCCTTGGTTTGTTAAACTTGATTGCCTTAAAAAAGATGTCTCGTGCTTTACTTGCCTAATTAACATACGCTGCATGGAAGCATGCAGATTTCGTGTGGGCCAAAAGCATGTCTTAAGCTCAGAACATCATTTTTTCTAAGACAAATTTCAAATCACAGAACATCACTTTTTCTGAGACGGAGGGAGTAGAAAAATACAATTATGGAAAAACTTGCTGATCAAACTAGCTTAAGTTAGACAAGTTTACAATAGCATTTATGTCTTCAAATAAATTTATTATAAAAATATATTCAATAACTAATCTAATGCTACTTTTTTTTTGTTTCATGAATGTTAGTAGTATTTTTAGATATAATTTTAGTCAAAATTTAAATTGTTTAACTCCTAAAAATATGAGAATTGCACGTTGCACTAATTCTTTTCGTGGAGGGAAGGAGTATTGCTAGACGCAGGACGCACACGGGACACGCCGCTTTCCTCCCACGCCCGCCAGCCGAACTGGCTCATGTACGGGGTTCTTGAAACCGTGGCCCCAAATATGCATGCATGCATGTCATGGCATAACCGGCAGGTACAGTGGATCGCTAACTTAGGTGGTTTTCATCTTTTTTCATCTTGGCGTGCAAATTGTAGCTTTGTATAGGTAGTCTAAACTATCTGAGAGCAGTCCTAACTTCCAACAGGAGGAGAAGAAAACTGCCCTAAATCTTCATCAAATTTATAAAAAGAACAGCGATGTTTATAACATCAAGTAGGTATTATATGAAAATATAGTCCAAGATGAATATAATAATGTTCAAATGGATGTAATCTCACTAATATGCATGGTTTAATCGGTGTAATCTCGCTGCTACGTGTTTTATCTAGATACGTAACTAAACTCTAAAAATCGATATATTTTTAGGTCGGATGTAGTGATAATAATAATAACATTTTTTTCTATACAACAGGCGACTGAAAAAGAGTGACTCCTTCAGGCGACGATTTCGGCTCCTTCGCTTCTTCCCTTTCTCACTCTCTATCTCGCGACGCTCCTTCCTGACGCGGAGGCGCATCGGCGCGAGCGGGCGTCCCCTCCCCAGATGCGAACGACATCCCCAGCGAGGGATGCCCTCGACGCGATGGCCCAGCACGACGGTGCTGGCACGGACGGGCCCTGATGCGGCAACCCCGGCGTGGCGGTGGCGCGTATCCAGTGGCGAGGTAGGCCCTCCTCCTCCTCTTCCTGGATCTGTGGCCACCGGAGACGAAGATGATGATGGCGGTGGCTAGGGTTTTGGTGAGCCTCTCCCCCTCTTTCTTCTCCAACTCCGACGGTTATAGAAGGGGCCGACCGGGAGAGGCAGGCAGGGCTGGCGGTGGGGACGGTGATCGGGCGGTTTAGGGGTCCTGACGGTGATAGCGGCGGCCGAGCTAGGTCAAGGCGGGGGTGGCTCGCCGGAGTTGGAGACAGTAGCAGTGGGAGGAGGGGAAGAGGGGAAGAGGGTGGCCGCCGTGGGCGTGGGAGGGCTTGGTCGGAGCTCCACGGCCGTGGGCCACGGCCGCAGAGCTCCGAGCAAGTCCTACCACGCCGTGGTAGGGCAGCTGGGGCGCGCGGTCACCGAACATAGGCACGGTCGGGACGACAGGAGAAAGAAGATAAATAGGAAACAAAGGTGGAGCGCTGGATGAAGATCCAACGGCTCAGATCAATCGCCATAAAAAAGGAAAATTTTAGGCGCATGTAGGATAGCAAATCCCTAATAATAAAAATGCTTTCAGATAATAGGAAAGATGGATGGACCGCAGCAGGGGGGCCGCTCGAGAGGTTCGTGTGGCAGAACCGCTCGAAATAACACATTTCTGGAGATGCTTGTCTTCTACTAGATACTAAGCACCTCGAAAGTGGGCCATATCGGACTGTTCCGTCGAGCACACCTCAAGGGAGAACTGGAAACAATCCACGTCTTTCATCCAGAATCCAATAATGAGTACGAGTTTACAACACTGAGTCCATTTCATACAATCATAAAGTCTTAGAAATTATTTATTACAATACCAGAATTCAGAGTGCGGAAATTAAACAGCGGAATCGAAATAATATCTAGCGGAAACGATACAAGGATCCGTCTATGCCCACCAGATGAATCCTCCACACAAGGGCTACTCCTTAAGATGCACTTGCAACAAGGGTAAAATAAACCCTGAGTACATAATGTACTCGCAAGACTTATCCGACTAGTGGGAATAGTTTCCCGACTCCAAAAGGATATGATAGGCTATATGGTTTGTTATTTTCCTTTGTTTGCGAAAAGCACTATTATTAGTATGTCCTTATGATCATGTTTTATTAGCAGTCATGATTAGTTCATTAGCTAATCATTCTAGGTAATCATATGTTCTACTTTTAAGTAAGAGTTGAGCAATCAGAACATTTTCACCATCTTTCAACTTTCAGTTCTTACTATGGTGCTAAACCGTAGCCAAGTTGTATTGTCTCACAGAAACGACAATCCACGAACCAATGTATCACAGCTAGATATCCCGAAACACATGCCCCGTTTGTACCCTAGGCACAAACAAGACTAGCTCATTCCACTCCTGTCACGAGGTCCAAAATTTATTCTAATACTTGGTTTATTCTAAGGATACAAAAATTATAGTGATCACATAATAATATCATGAAGCTACCATAAAAATTTCAGGGCTAAAGCTATTACCAATTTACCATAAAAATTCCCACAATATTTAACCTAATAATATTAAACATTCTCAATTGATTTAATGGCTCCTAATGTCAACATATATAAGGATGAACTAAATATGCCAACTGATTGAGCATAATTTCAGGAGTCTAACAAAATTTATTTCCTAATTTTTGGACACCTACTTAATTTGTTATAATTTACCAAATATCAGCTCAAAACTAAATTAGAAAAGCATTTGCTAATTCCCTGGAAAAAGAAAAAACCAATTCTAGCGCGGCCCATCCGCGCGGCCCACACGCGCGCAGTGCGCGTGCGCATGCACGGCCCACTGGCGCGGCCCACGCAACGCAGACCATCCCGCGATGGAGAGAGCCCGCACGCGTGGCACTTTTGCGCCCAGAACCCCGGCTTTCAACCAAACTGCATCGGCATCCTATTACTATTCCTATCACTCACAGCTCCTCTCACTTAACCCCTTGGGGTTCCGAAAATTCTCCCGCGCACGCCCCCGGCAACCCGGCGTGCGGCGGCGCGGCGAGCGACGACATGGAGAAGCAATGTCGGCCATCTGGGGGCAGCACTGGCTCGCCGGTCAGGTCGACCTCCATCTAGGGTTCAACTACCTACACCTAGCAGCGACATGGGTCTGCGGGATGCGCTGGAGGCAGCCATGGCGACGCGCGGCTAACCACGACGGTGGCGTAGCCGCCTCGATAAATTAGAGCTACTACGATCCTAACCAGCTTCCGTGAGAGCATAGAGGAACTACCATAAGCCAACCCGCAGTGATGGCTGGAGCGGAGAGCGACGGAGGGAGTCCGTCCACGTGCGGTCGAACCGTGCGGCGGCGCACCACGGTGGCACGATCGTGTCAGCGGCGGAGTAGAGGCGGTAGCAGCTGGACAGGGGTGCGCAGAGCGAAGAGGGAAGCAAGGAGAATGTAGTAGCGCAAGCAATTGGGCTGGGGTGGAGGAATGGAGGTCTGCCCTCGGACATGGGCGAGGCGTGACCTTAATGGCATGCCGGTGGAAAGACGCCAAATTGGCGCTTGGCCGGGCCGTCATCATGGCTGTATGGGGTCGGGCGACGAGAAGACGGGAGGGCGAAGGTGTAGGCGCCAGCAATTGATGAGAGGTGACCGCCCTCTGGCTCACACGTGGGCGTGACTCAATGGCGACGGCAGAGAAAAGAGATGCAGAGGGAGTGGTGGGGTGCGGCCGGTGGCTCGGCTTGTGCACACCTTGGCGGGACATGTTTGTTGCGATCGGGCTGGCCCGCGGTGCTATCAATGGCGTGGCGACGGTGAGCACGGCCATGTGCGCGTGGCATCGGACTGGGCCAGAGGCGCAGCACGGTGCAACGGCAGACGCGAGCGCGAGGGTGATACGACGGCAGCGGTAGAGTCTGCGTCGCGGCGCGCAGCGGTTGACAGCGCTGCAGCGCGTGGAGGCAGGGGCAGCGCCACACGGCTGCGCAAGCGGCAGCAGCGGCCCTACACCGCAGCGCCATCGATGGCTCGGACGGCAGACACGGCCAACCAGGCGCGGACAACGCGTGGGCGCGCACGAGGCGCATAGACGCGGTGACCGCGCCCACTCGGGGAAATAAGCCGGGGGCGTGCTTTGCACGGATTTTAAAGCTTTGATCACAACTAAACATTTGCTTCCGAACCTAAACTGTCTTTGCTACACTCAAGAGGGTACATGGGACTACTAATTCGAGCAATAACACCACACCACTCCCTAACCCAATCCCTCAAAATAAATTGCTAAACATAGCGATGTCTAGCTGTCAACAACTTGGAAATTTTCTAAGTTTTTGAGTTAAACTCCATTTCAAATTGCATTTCTAGGCTAGTAGAAATATTAGTTAGCAATATCATTTTCAACAGCAAGCATTCCATTGTCATCTACAAAGTTCATATTTCAAACTTTATTTAAGTGTCACATGTATGTTCTATAATATTTTTGTTCAATAAAAATTGGTTTACAACCTTATTTGATAATCACATAAACTTTCACGGAGCTTTTCATTTAACATATTTATTATTCATTTGAATTGCAAAGCTTCATCCATTTATTCCATCACATGTATTATCATAATAACATGACGCTCATGATGTGTTTTAGCAATTGATTTACGGTGTAACGCCGAGAGTTCGTCAACCAGTCAAACAAAAAAAACAAATCATTTGACTCCTGTAGGCCTAGTGCGCCAAGCAGCAATTAAAAAATGGAGCAACCGGCTGCTCTGCTGTCCCAGTAGATGGATTCGCTAGCTAGGGGATCAGTTGCGGTATCACCCACGAACTCCCACGGCCCCACCGACCACCGGGCAGCAAGTGTCGCGCAGTCCAGCGAGTGTGGCGCGCTCCAGGTGTTTGCGACTTCCTGTTATAGCGGCCCTGTAGGAGAGTGACGTAATCACTCACGACATGTGGTTCTGCTCCTGCTGGACCCCACTGGCAGTGGCAGAGGCAGCGATGGAGTCACGGAGGAGGGGCTTGGACTTGGAGGCGGCTGGGCGACCTCGTCCCTTGTCGCGCGGCGCGCTATGGTGCCCCCGGCTCCGCATGGCGGTAGGCCAGCTACAGGAGCTGACCAATGGCCCCCTTGGCTCTGCCTGGCCCAACGGGCAGTGACCGTGTGCGTAGAGTCGGCCCGTTTGGGGACTCGGCGACGGGCGATGCGAGGTACGGCGTACAGTAGGAACCGTCGCACGGGTGTCTTTGGTCGCAAAAGAGATGAGATGCAGCGTACGTGCACCTATCCACCTAATGCTCAATTCATTAGTATAATATCCGTGCTAACGCTACGGCAGAAACAAATCTCTTTCCATAGTTGCACCGACAATCCCTTTCCATCCTTTTGTTAGCTCTCTCTTTGCCTGTGCTTGCTTAGACCTAATCTCTTGCATCCTTCGATGTTCATTTGTCTCACCTCCCTTTACTCAGGTATCACACTTGCGTTGCATGCGCTCTTTCCCTAGCACGCTTAGCTTCACGTTGCTCATCTGTTAACTTCATACTACAGGAATTCTTATATGAGGATGTTGTCATATAAGAGGATCAAACAAAATTGTCAAAATGATAGGTTATTAGATTATGTGATTAGGTTACAAAAGCTCGAGATTTCTATGTAGCTACTTTTAATATGGAACAGATATGGATGCATCAAACCAACGCAGTGGTGATCACAAAGAGATTCTCTAATCGGCTCAAGAAAAACCAAATTGGTTTAGTGCTCAACTTAACTTGCTTCGACCACCAAGCAAAATGCTTGTGCGAGGCCGAGGAAACCACTGGGGGCTGCAAAGTGCAAATGAATTAAATAAGGTTTAGCCAAGAATTATATTACTTGATACAAAAGAACAGGAAGCAACGATTGAGATTCAGACATAGCTTCTTAGTAATTTCGAGAACTTTTTCAAACTACAGACAAAGCCTTCTAATAGAAGCAAAAACTAATTTCAGGATTTCTCTCCATCTACCAGGATCAAGATTCAGGATGAAAAATTGTCAAGATTCTGGGTTATCAGTGATCATCATAAATGGGTATTTTTGTATGCCTACAGAATATTGCAATTAGAGATGGATATGATGGCTCCACTGAAATTCAGGATTGACCTTGACCACTTCTGATTTATATTGAGTAGTGAATACTCAAAGAACAAATGAAAACTACTTTGACCTTGTGCGCGATGAATCTGGTAATAAAAAATTGCATTGCGTAGACCCTTGAACATAAAATAATTCTTATTCCAGCTTGTGTTGGAGGGGCTAGAAGCCTGACTTCGATTAATAACAAAGCCTCGCTGATCCTCCCAATATTGTCTAGCAGCACTACGAGTTGCACCAGATAATGGTATCTGCTTGTTTAGGTGGTGACAGACTCATCCATGGTGACTGTCCACATGAACTTGCAAGTAGTAGAAGCTCTAAATTTTCAGAAGGAAGGGTGATAGTGGTAACACCAACTTGGATTAAAGACATCCAGCATGTTGTCGGCGTCAAGATCAAACCTGCTGAATTTCCAACCGCTATGATTTTACAAAGTAAAAGACCTGAATTTTCAGCATTAGTTACTCACAACCATTATTTACCACATGAACCAAACTAAAACAAGTGCTGAGATCATTATGAAAAAAATATGCTATTAACAGAAACCAAGAGATCTCTGAATCTCTTATCTCTGAGATCAAGCTTCTTCTTTTTAATTGTCCCTTCTGGTTGACTTTGTTTATATGATTTATTACTTTCTTATTTATTTCATTAATCTGGTATAGATTTCTCAGACGTGGGCTATGTTAATAATTTGTAACATGGCTTCTCAGTTGTATACAAGTAGTTTGAACCAAGAAACAGAGGAAAGAAAAAAGCTCGATCTTTAGAAAATATAGCATGGTGTCTGAAATTATGTGGTGGTTCCAAGTGCAAGTTTACCAAAGAAAGAAGCACATGAACTGACATAAACCACAAACCAAGTTCTAATGTAAGATTTTGATTCTGCGTGAACTGAACTTTGCCAATATGAACTGTGGTAACATATCTGCATGGCCTGGACTCTAACTGTGCTAGCATAGATGCCAAGCAGAAACTCTATTTTGGGTTGTATCCTTTTCTATGCAGATCACTTGGAAGCTCAATTTATATTTCTAATTGAAATGGAAAAATGGTTGGGTTGGAATAAAAAAGAGTGGAATTGTTGCTTGTCACTATTAACTGTAAAGAAGCAACGAACAGATCAAGCATTGATACTTTCTGATGAACTCTCACATAAATATTGGAAGTTTTGCTTCTGTGATTTTTGGTGATTAACAAGGCCCTAATACTTCATGTTTGCCACAGTAATGAAATCTTGATGAACCTCAACTTGGTGAGCAGATAATCTATAGAAAGATATGCCAATATCTAAATGAACACACCAGGATCAGAGATGCGGCGAGTAACCAGTGAGATTGGTATGACTCCAACAGTTTTTACCATGGGGAAGGTTTAAATTTGCTTTGTTTACCTGCCAAGCCAGCAACCAGCTGGGCGTAGCTGCAAATTCAGAACCCTGCCGCAAGTCTCCTCCACACTGGGCAGACACAAGCACTCATGCAAGGAGCCGATCCAGCACATTCTTGATGCTGGTGGAGTATGGTAACTGGTGCTGTTGTGCTTGGTGGACGGCTTCCAACTTGGCTAACAGTAACTGAAGCCCCAACAGTAGCTGTTGTTTGCTTAACCTGCAACAGAATGCATATGAAAGAAATATTAAAAAGAAAGATAACCACCAAGGTGGGGAGGATGAAGAGCAGAAGGGCTAGGAACATTCAGTGCAAAGCACATATCTCTGCAGGCACAGATCCAGTAAAGGACATGGGTGTGCACATGTAGGCACGATAATCTTTGAAAGAGATCGAAGTTAGCAGGCATAATACATGTACACCCATGTAATTAGATCAGATCCGAATAAAAATAGCCAATTAGTTTAAGAGGGTTACGGCATTCAGCAAACTGCGATGTTATTCAATACTCTCTCCAATGCCAAATCAAATCCTACAATCCAAAAGCCTGCAATGGATTTGGCAACAAAAGCAGTAGGTTTTTCCAAATCCAAATTAATTAAAACATCATCATCAAGTTAATTCCTAAACAGCTAACGTACAAAGCTGAGAAAAAAAAATCATAGGTGCCATCCTCTTCCTGGTCAGAAATTTTGTAAGAACTTTGCGTACTCAGGCAATTGAAAAACATGCTTCATCTTTCAGTGAAACAAGGTTGTCAGGTCCTTACCGCCCTCCTTCTCGTGCTAACGCTATGGTAAAATATAAATAAGACAAGATAAAATTTGTAAGAAAAACGAACAATCAACTCTTACTTTCTCCAGCTTCGTATTCAGCTTTTGCACCTTCTTATCAGCATCGCCAACCCTAGCCCCCAGAGCTGTTTTTTTTTTCTATATTATCCTTCTTGAGTTCTCAGTCTGGAAGAAGTTAGATCAGAAACCACTACCTGTTTCTCGAGCTCAATAGCCCGTGCATTGGCCTTGACAATCATATCCAGTGATTCAATTGCATCATTCTTGGCCTTCAACTCCAGGTTCTTCTGGTCTACAATGCGTGACTCTGCAGAATGAAAACAATCATGCCAATTTCTCACCATTCAAATTTTAAGAAGGAAAACACGATCTCTAGCTGAAACTGTAGCTTACAAAACACGATAGATCTCTAACTTGCAAGGGGGATGTAGGCACAATGAGAAGGCTTTTGCTGCATGGTTCGAACAGAAACATTTCTCAGATAAACCTTGACCTTCGTCAAAGCGTTTGAAATCGCCTCAAGTTGAAACGTACACCCAGCACTACCAGACTCAGGCTCTTTGCCGAGTGCCTGTGACACTCGGCAAATCCCCATATACACTCGGCAAAGCCTTTGCCGAGTGTAACCCTCGGCAAAGATCACTCGGTAAAGCCGGTGACGGCAAAGGCTTCTTTGCCGAGTGCTCGTAAACCACTCGGCAAAGAAAAGTTGTCTGACGGCGCCAATTGACGGTGACGGTCGCTTTGCCGAGCGCCTCACGGGGGGCACTCGACAAAGCCCGCCCTCTTTGCCGAGTGTTACAATCGGCAAAGGCAGGGAGGCTTTGCCGAGTGCCTTACTTGTGGCACTCGGCAAAGGCAGGGAGGCTTTGCCGAGTGCTTTACTTCTGGCACTCGGCAAAGCCTCCCTGCCTTTGCCGAGTGCAATGGCCATAGCACTCGGCAAAGCCTCCCAGCTTTGCCGAGTGTCTTGATGATTGCACTCGGCATAGCTAGGAAATTTGCTTTTTTTTTTGCTTTTTTTTGTTTATTGCATCCACACATACATATATCACACAACCATCACATATATATATATATATATCACATATCACACAACAATCACATATATCACACAACCATCACATATAATCCATAACCATGACAAATATCATCACAAGTTGTCCACAAGTATCACATAGTCCACAAATATCATCCAAGTGCCGCCACAAGTGCCACCATTCACAAATAAGCATCACAAGCACAAGTCCATCTACCTCTATTGTTGACGGCCACTCCACCGGTCCCACTGCGACGGAGGTGTGCCCTGAGCTGGAGGTGTGCCATGAACATCATTCGACGCCGCCGATTGCCCCTGCACAAAAGAGAAGTGATTGCATGTGTGAGACAAGATTTAAGGTAGGTTCTAAAAACTTGAAAAAAGCAACATATTAGTGTCAGTTCGAAATTTCGGCAGCGTATCCAAAACCTACAACAAAACAACGGTACGATGACCGACAACCACATATGCATATTCACATATCATGGGGGTAATGATCAGTGATCAACAAACGCGTATTCTCGTCATGACACACACAGTCCAGTTAGCAGCGGGGCCCCATCATCTTCTGGCGCATGCGGAAGACAAACAACAGGTAGGCGCTATGGGGGTACGGCCCCCGGTATCCTCAAGACAAGACATGGGCCGCACCATCAGAGGTGGCCCAGCCCACAAAGATCAAGGCGTGCATGGCGCTGCTCGGCGTACACCGCAAGATATTGTATAGTACCAAATATGCTACTTTTCTTGTAACCCTGCCCTTCCAGAGTATATAAGGAGAGGCAGGAGTCCCCTAGCGGGGAGGATCGATCTTGATACATAGATCTCATTTACACACAGCAATACAATCAGACGCAGGACGTAGGTATTACGCCTTCATGGCGGCCGAACCTGGATAAAACCTCGTGTCTGTCTTGCGTCACCATCTCGTTCGTAGCTTGCGCACCTGTCTGCCGATAATCTACTACCTTGGGCATACCCCTAGGTAGACTGCCGACCATATTTCATCGACAGTGGCGCGCCAGGTAGGGGGTGTGCGTACTGCTCCCCAGACGAACAAGATGGTCATCATCTCTGGTTCCATGGCTACGCCGAACGGCCTCACGTTCACCATCGGCCAGATCACCTGGACCACTGGCTCCGACAACTTCATCGCCATGACCACAGAGGAGGCGCAGATCCAATCTGCGTCGACCACTACTTCACCAGCATCAGCTACGGCTCCGACCACATTGGATCTGGCTCCGGCCACACCAGCATCGTCTTCAGCCACGCCGACAACCCGTCGTTCGCTTCCTCGCTACAAAGGGAGGCAGATCGACAACACCGACCTGCTCGACTCCATCGATCAGGTCGGCACCAAGCTTGCTGAAACCCTAGCTCTGGTAGATTCGATTCAAAATCAACCTACCGAGCAGGTAACCACTACCTGCAACAGATCTACCCGACCAGCTCAGGCCAGTCGTCCTGCATGACTCGGTATGGATCTTGTGGTCACGTCTACTCCTCAAGGGCGCTCCGTTCGTCTCCGACCAGCCCCCGCAATGGGTCTCCGGCTCTCTGAGTGCGAAGCCTTGATGGAGAATTACCAGGCTCAAATCAACAACGCGTTCTCGTCGTCAATCTCATGGAGATCCATGCCGGTCCATGACGACGATTCATCGCTGCTACACCAGCCCCTGCGACAGCAGATCCGATCTCGAAACCACCTCCGAGGTCGCCTTCACCAACAATTCACTGCCCGCCAGATAACGCCATACGCCGCCGACCAGACGTTCTATCTAAAGCTAAGTGACGCTTTAATATTTTTCTAAATATTCTCCTATCTTCGTATATCACCATAATATTTCTCCGAGCTGTTTTCTCTATGTTTGCTCTCCAAATGTTTTTCTTTCATGTATACCGTCTTAAAGATGACATACAGCTAAGTCTAAGGCGAACCCTCGAACAGTCACGTTGATGCTCGGATGCCTCCAGAGACTGCCCTGTCTTCGGCTCCTCCCTACATGTGCACGAGCGTCTGCCCTCTACGTTATGGGTGGTCGGCAACGGCTCCTTGGTCACGCATGTTCCTCCTACACGTGCACGGGCTCCACGCTCGACGTTATGGACTATGGGCTAGCTAGGGCTGGAGACTCAGCTACACACTAACTGTTCGGGCGGTTTATATTAAACATAAATATATTTTCACGCCAACTGATTGCCGAACTGCATACGCCGTTTCATCACCATTACTGATTTTTCTCCAGAGTTCATTTATTTTTACATCATGTACTACCCGTTCTACATGTTTGTATTGCAGGATCATCGTCCACCTGGTGCTCGGACTTCTCCACCGATCAACTGGTCGGACCACTTGGCTCATGGACTCCGCCGCCGACCAGTTGACCGAACTGATCGCCAGCTACGCCGGTTACTCCTCGGCGCACGGATACTTCGTACTTGAGGACTAAGTGGGCACACTTTACCGCACGGACATTGTCAGCTACGTCGGTGCTCGAACCTCGCCGCCTACGCCGGGGACTCCTCGGTGCTTGGACCTCGCCGCCTACGCCGAGGACTCCTCGGTGCTCGGACATCACCAGCGACGCCGGGGACTCCTCGTTCCTCGGTGCTCGGACATCGCCAGCGACGTCGGGGACTCCTCGCTTCTCGGTGCTCAGACATCGCCAGCGACGCCGGGGACTCCTCGTTCCTCGGTGCTCGGTCATCGCCAGCGACGCCGTTGACTTCTTGCTCCTCATTGCTCGGTCATCGCCGCCTACGCCGGGGACTCCTCGCTCCTCGGTGCTCGGTCATCGCCAGCGATGCTGGGGACTCCTCGCTCCTCGATGCTCGGACTTCGCCAGCGACGCCAGGGACTCCTCGGTGCTCGGTCATCGCTAGCGACGCTGGGGACTCCACGCTCCTCGGTGCTCGGTCATCGCCAACGACGCCAGGGACTCCTCGCTCCTCGGTGCTCGGTCATCGTCAGCAACGCTGGGGAATCCTCGCTCCTCGGTGCTCGGACCTCGCTAGCTACGCCGGGGATGTCTCGCTCCTCGGTGCTCGGTCATCACCAGCGACGCAGTTGACTTCTCGCTCCTCGGTGCTCGGTCATCGCCGCCTACGCCGGGGACTCCTCGCTCCTCGGTGCTCGGTCATCGCTAGCGACGCCGGGGACTCCTCGCTCCTCGGTGCTCGGTCATCGCCAACGACGTCGGGGGCTCCTCGGTGCTTCCTTGGTGGTCGGATCTTGCTATGTCTCGTCGGTGTGCTATCAAGCTGCTCCATGTTGTTTGGATCAGGGTGCTGATCTTGGGCAGCACGTCTGGGGTCTTGATACGCGCATGTCAGACGACGTGGACAAGCTTTCAAACTTCTTTTTCTTTGACCCTGCTACAAGATTCATTCTTCATCTTCCAGCAGGCTCGGGGACTAAGTGGGCACACTTCACCTTGCGGTGAATGTGCTTGTTCTCATCTCGAGACTATGCCCGGGGACTGGCTGCCTGCTCGGCTAGACTTCTACTTTCTGACCCTGACACCACGCGACTACGTCACCTACTGTCAGGCTCGGGGACTAGCTGTGGGGGTACGGCCCCCGGTATCCTCAAGACAAGACATGGGCCGCACCATCAGACATGGGCATATATATCGAATGGATTTTGAGATCCAAAGTTGTAGTTTGAGGTAAAGATGAAATTATTTTTAATGATAAAAGGGAACTGATGTATTGTTACCATTCCATTAGGTGCCTATGAATTACCGGGGCTGCAGAGGCCGGACGCCGTGCCGGAGATGGTCGCGAGGACGCTGGGCCCCAGGTGGTGCTCGAACGAGCTTAGTCTCCTCTCCGGGTTGTGGCGCGGCGAGCGGATGGAGGAGATCGGCCGCGGGTGAGACGAGTCCAGGCGGCGGGCCGCCGGCGGGAGCGGCCGGTGTGGGTGGGCAGGCGCGCGCAGGCGGCGCGCAGGCGCGGCGTTGCGGGCGGGGTGGCGTGCGGGGCGGTGACGGGGGCGGCCGGCGGGCCAAACTTTGCCGGTGGAGGCGGCTTCGGGGCCACGGCCGGTGGGCGAGCGCGCCGGGCGCGAGCACGGCGGGCGGGCACGAGCAGGGCAGCGCGGGAGAAGGCGCGGTGGCGCGAGGATGACGGGCAGGGCGGGGGGGCGGCGCTGGCAGGGGCGGTGAGGGAGCGAGGGGAGGGGAGGGGAGGTTGCTGAGGACACGGTGAGGGAGCGAGGGGGTGGCGCTGGCACTCTAGCAGGGGCGATGAGCGTGCGTGCGTGAGTGAGTCTCGGCCGTGGCAGTTAAGTCCTGGGTCAGGCCTTTGCCGAGTGTCCGCGATCCGACACTCGGCAAAGCCGGGATTTTTTAAAAAAAACATAAAAAATATTTGCCGAGAGTCAAACCGATAAGGCACTCGGCAAAGACTATACTTTGCCGAGTGCGAACCCTAGGACACTCGGCAAAGGTATTTTTTTAAAAAACTTTTCTATTTCCTTTCCCTTTTCCTTAACCGTTTTTTCCAAATTTGTTCCAATACACTTTGAAAATACCTTGTCAAATTCACTCAACAATGCAAATTTGATGCTTCAGCGAAAAATAGACCATGATTTCATGTAGTTATAGCTCAAATTCCATTTATATAATTGCAATTACAAATTAATAATTATCAAATGGATCCAAAAAATCACTAAAATTTAACATGACACGATCTTTGATGTCTATTGGCTATACAAAAAGTTTCGGAGTGAAACCACAACTCGACCGTCACTTTCACTCCAAATATTACCAGATCATTCTCAACAATCATGAAACTTCTTCGGAGATGTTTCGATTTGTAAGCAATGTACGTGACAACTTATGCGACACCTTCTCAATTTTTTACCATAGCCTCCACATATGATATCATGACATCTTATCAAATTTCATGATTTTCGTACTTCCTTTGCTTTTTATAGAATTTAAAAACCATTCAACCACACGCTCGGGGTCGTGTTTCCGAAATAAGATGTTCGAAAACCCTTATAATCTTATAGGTAATGCCTCAAACTGGGTTGAATAACATGAATATCAATTTTATACTCATTTTTTCCAAATATTTGAATCACTTGCAGTTCAAATTTAACTTAATTAAAAAATTGCTTCAAATGCAATTAATTAGTTAAATATAGCAAATAAATTCAAAAATACACCAAACTTAAGCATGGAGTACCAAATGTGGTATGTGGAGAGGTGAAAATTTTTGAAGTGCAGGAGTCAAAAAAAATTATACTTTGCCGAGTGTCTGCTTTTGACACTCGGTAAAGAGCCTCTTTGCCGAGTGTTGCATTTGTACACTCGGCAAAGAGCTGACGGCGGCAGGCTGGTTTAACGGCGGGCCAAAATTTGCCGAGTGTGAGACGTTGACACTCGGTAAAGAAGGTCTTTGCCGAGTGGTATGTCTGAGCACTCGGCAAAGAGGACGTCTTTGCCGAGTGCTGAAACTGAGCACTCGGCAAAGACCAGCTTTGAGGGTCGTGTCGTTGTCGAGTGTTCGAGTTTGGGCACTCGGCAAAGACAGCCTTTGCCGAGTACCCGAGATAAAAAACTCGGCAAAGTTCTTAGCACTCGGCAAAGCTTGCGATTCCGGTAGTGCAGTGAAACAACAGCCAAACCATCGGGTACTCACCAAATCCCTCCCCAAACCGAACTCGCTTTATCTCGCATTACCCCGTTTCGTCACAACACAATATTGAATTTCCACCTGAACCCTAGTGAGTCAGCTAAACCCCACCGACGACGCAGTAGAACAGCACGAAGCGGAGCTGGAATCAGGTAAGCGAGCACGCACCTAACGTGGAGATCTTCACCCTGAGCTGCCCAAGCTCAGCGGCTAGCACTGCCACCTGCTTGGCCCTCGCGTTCTCCACGATCTCATCTGCCGCCAGGGCCATGCCCTCCACCGCCGTGTCCAGCGCAGCCACCTGCCCGCGCGTCCTCGCCCGGTGGGCGGCGGCCCGTGCCCCCGGCCGCGCGGCCTCACCAGCCTTGCGGTGTCCCCGCCCTGCGACGCCTCTGCCGCGGCCTCGCCTTTGCCCAGTCGGCAGCCCGCGCGGCCTCGACGGCTCCCCTGCGCTTGCTCCTCCAGCAGCAGGGAGGAGGGGGCGCCGTGAGGGAGGGATCTAGGAGGAGTCGCGGCGTCCGTGGGGGAGAGATCGAGGAGGGGTCGCGGCGCGTGGGAGAGATCGAGGAGGAGTCGCGGCATCCTGGGAGAGGGAGAGACGCGCGCAGGGTGGGCGGGATGAGTGATGATGTCTGATCCAAAGAACATGCACCGTTGGATTCGAGTGAGTAAAATGAAGGAGAGGCAAGAGTGGATCTGATGCATTCGTTTTAATGGTGTGGTATTTCTGGGTGCAGTTTGTTTGGGTGTATTCAGTAGAGGTCATGACTGCAGGAGTCATTGGTTGGGGTAGGTGTAGAAAAGTTTGCAACGGGTGCTTTTTATATTGGTAGAGATTCATTCATCCTATGCTAGGCATTCAAGGCAATTTTTAAATTACTAACACCCCCTTCAACCGGTGAAAACCATTTAAATAACCTCCCTAGTTATAAATGATTGTTAAGGCGATTTCATTCATCTAATGCTAGTTTTAAAAAAAAATTGTTGAACCAAGAAAAATGCTTCCATGTTTTCGCAAAATTTGATAAAAATCCAAGAGATACATTGAGAGACGAGAAACCCAAATGAAATATCTGGAGTTCATGAAAAATATATTTACAAGCTTGAAAAGATATATTCAGATCTAGGAAAATAATAAAAACATACATAAATTTTTGAAAAACAAAACAAAACATGCTAGTTGATGTTTAAAATGTGTTGAAAAACTCTTTAAAAAGATCACGACATGCAACCAGCATGAATGCATTCATATTAGTATATATGTTGCATCTCATGTTTTTATTGTGGAAAGATTTTGAAACATATATACACATCTATACTATCATGTTTTTGAAATTTCTAGATCTTTTGTGAATATTTTCTCATTTTTCTAGGTACAAATCTATTTTTAAGCATCCACAGATATTTTCAAGAGCTCTAGATTATTTTAGGTTCCCTCATGTCCCAATACATCTCTAATTTTTTTATAGAAAAATCGGAAGCTTTTGTGGATGTTAAGGTCTTTACTAGTTTTCTTGAGCTATAAAGGGATAAAACCATCTTAAAAGTTAAAACCCACTTGTAACGTTATCTATCTATATCTATTTTATTATATTATACTATAAATAAAGAGCTAAAGAATTGAAAATGTCTCTTACCTAAAATATTTTACCCATTTTATATGTGAACTCTTGGTATCTTTAGATTTAACTGTGCATATTAATTTAATAGTGGGCCACTTGTAATCTTACGGTCACCCATAGCCATAGGGGTCCTGCCATTGTGAGCATGGACGTTACCTCCCTACATGCATGTTTTTTTTTCCAGTGATATGATGGCAGCAACATATGCTCAAGAAAAGATTTCCATTGCCAGATAAGTGAAATTTTACTGTGCTTTGAACAAATTAGAGCCATTCATTTAGATATATCGAATGGCTATGAAATAAGAAGAACCAATATGGAGGAACTTAAGTTGTGGGCCGAAACCAAAAATATGTGGGCCAGAAACTTAAAATATATGAGTTAGGAATTATTTCTAGAATAAATTTAAAGGGTAGAATAGTACTTTTGCTGCCCTTATCTCCTTGTTCCAGCTTTGTCTCCCGTCCGCGACGCCTCTGATCATGCGAGGACTCCGTGGGTTCGTGCCGCCGGATATTGTTGCGCTTGAACTCCGTGAGTTCGGTCGTTAGCATCGAACTCGCTGTTGGGGCCTCTTTCCGTACGAACACATGCTGTTGCTAGAGGTGCTCTTTTTGACTCCAAATAACGCTGCTCGTCACACCCGGGCGGCCGCTGCTGCGCGCCTGCGCCAGGCATGCGCTCGCGCGGCCACCGCCATTCGTCCGGGTCGTTTAGGCCGGCTTATAAGCCATGGTTAAAAATACTATTGATTGGTTTGGTGTGAAAGAAAAATACCGTTTGTTGGCTGATAAATCGTGATTTATAAGCCATGCCACCCGTAAGTGGGCCGCCCATAAAATAGGGCCACCTACCACCACCGGGGAACTGCCAAGTGCCAATGCACCGACCTGCGTGCGACGAAGACGCCCGCGCGGCTGCGCGACGGTTCCTGCCACGTGTTGGCACGGCACGGCAAAGGCGCCTGCGCAGCGCACGCTGAATCCTCTCCTCCGTGTCTCACACTCTCATTCTAAAAATTAGGATGACCCACGCTGAGCTTTTGGTCTGCAGCCTGACCCCAACCCTAACCATTCATCTCTCTTTCTTTCCCCCGTCTGCTCCTTAATTAGGGCGTATTCTATTTATTTCCTGAGCGGATGGGGGCGGATCCATCAATCTTCAATCAGTCAGTAGTCTTTCTTTAGTCAACCAGTAGTTAATAAACGAGCTCATCGATCAGTGTATTACTGAAATGTCAAGTCTTGGTGTCCAAAAAAAAGAAGTGTCGAATCTTTTGGACTGGGTGGGAAATTTAGTGTATTTTGTTGACGAATTATTGTGTCATTTTGACGAATTGGCTGTGATATTTTTAGGGTATTTTTGGTCGATTATTAGTAGTGGGGCAGTTGGTGCACTGGCCTCCTTTAATTTGGGTCTCCACCCCTGTTTGGATGCACTTCAATCCAGCCCAATCCACACGGGTCTCCAATTCCTCCGAACCCATGTGGATTATGATGGATTGGAGTGGATCCAAACAAGACTTTTATAAGCCATGCCCGTTTGAGATTATTCTTATTTATCGCTCCAGATCAGTTCTACATCCCCCCAGGTCCCCCTCTTTTTAAACCAATTCTCTGAGAAAGACAAATAGTTTGAGAATTCCTTTAGACGTCTATATCTATTTTGAGTAGTCTTGGTCACGCCGCTGCCTTGAACTTTGGTCTCTTGGTTTAGCGATGAGGTGAAACTCAATGTCGAATTTGATTTTGGTGGATAATTTTGTGGTGGCCCTGAGTACTGTCATGGAATAAGCTATTAAAAAGAATCAAAGCTATCCACATAATCCGGGGAAAGGATGACCGCCCATTTAATATTATGGAAATGTATATTGATCACATGGTGTAACTCGGTTGATTTACTGGATGTGTTGTATCCACAGTAGAATCAGAAAAAGAGCGCCTCTCATTTCACCACGTAGTCTCATGTGTATTTGGTCATCCTCATAGTTATGGAGCTGCAGGGTTCAGTGCTCACTTCTGTTTAGTGCTCACTTCACCACGTAGGGTTTAGTGCTCACTTCTGTTTACTGACCTCGTAAATTATTATAGAAAGCCACATGAAAGTTGTTTGGATATGAGAGGAGCATATCACTGCGCTTTTATGTCAATTGATATTTATTTTGAGGCTATTATACAAATCACCCCATCTGCTATGATTTGAAAATATACAATTTTATGATTTGAAAATATACAATTATATGTACCATTGGCACACCAAAAGAATTCTAGTTATGCTATTGTGGAACAAAAACAAGCTGTTGGTGGCTCTGACATAGCTTGTCCCGATTGAAGCTTGGTATGTCAAGATAGACCACCATGCTTGTTGTCCTACAGTGTATTAGCTCCAACAGTATAACTCTATTATGTTTCAGTTCTTTATTCTGATCCATTGTTATTGAATTTCTATGTGGCAGAGAAGTTACCATTGTGGAGAAGTCAGGCTCTACTTCTTCTGGACCTTATGTTTGTGCAGATCTCCTGGACAGCCTGCTTCATGAAATCATTGTTCTCATCAACTCATTCCAGGATTTCCTTGCTTTTACTGGCACCCGCCACTCCTGGCGTGCAGCAGTCTCTTCTTTCCCCTCTGTGTATGCTTTCAGCTTCCCACCTCTCCACCTCAAACCAGATGGTCCTTATGTCCCTCCACATAGCAGAGGTATGAAGCCCCTCCGTTTGTCTAATTGCAAATGGAATCGCTGTGACATTACCAAGAAAAATTTATCCCTTCAATGTTCAGTGCCTCAAAACACTCCAAATGAAATGGACTACCTGGGCTGCTCACATGCATCTTATCTTTACATATAAGGAACACTGCCTCCTTGTCGATGCATACACTGGTGCCAAGGTGATGCCCCCCAAACTCCCATGCAACAACAATCTTGACTACTGTCCTTAAATTGGCGTCCTTACGGCTCCATTCAGTTCACCCAACTCGTGCCTCCTCTTCTCAATGGCCTCCATGTTCGAGTGGCAGGTTGGAACAAACTCCTGGTCAGAGCATCCTCTTTATCTCGACAATGAACGCATCTATCAGGTTGTCTTCTTCAAAGGTCATATCCTTGTCACAGATACTCTTATGAGGCTTCACACTATCCAATTGACACCTCAGTTCAGCATGAAAAGAATAGCAGTTACGTGGAGCTCCCTGCGAACCCTGCCTCTTACCCCATGGTTGGTGGTCTGTGGTGACATGCTTCTCTTGGTTGACCTCGCAATTAGCTTTGGTGAGTCCAATGGCTCCATTAGATTTTTCGAGGCCTTTTGCCTTGACTTCTCAGTGAAGCCAGCTAGGTGGGTACAGATGGAGAAGTTGGAAAACCATGCGCTTTTTATTAGCCTGGATAGAAGGAACCCTGTAATTTCTTGCTTGAACCCCGAGAGATGGGGAGGAAAGAGTAACTGCGTTTATGTTGCCAGGCTATTCGATGAGGCTGATCCTGAAGAGACTTGGACTGCGCTGGAGGTTGGTCAGTCAGTGCCCCACCACTGTGTATTTGACATCATGATGTATGGTCATATATTCCCACCAGAATACAGGCAAATCAGTAGCCTCTGGCTGTTCCCCAGTCTGGTTTATGGCGCCAGCCAGTGATCTTGTTGGCCTACAGGGTTTTGGCTAGTTTTGCAGAGGCAATGGCAATTGCTCTTGTCCTAAATTTTAGTTAGCAAGGTCGTTGTGACTCGAACAGTTTCCTGAGTTGGACCAGCGTTATGTGTTGGAAATACTTTTGATGTTGAATTGGGCAAGCCTGCTTGTAATCTGGTGAAGAACTGAACATCAGGATTGCATTTTGCATTCGCCATTTGAACCCTGGTACCTGTGCACTTCTTAATCGAGCTGATGGTTTTTCAGGTTTTGTTACCATTTGCTGTTGCTATTCTGGTTATTGTTACTGGAGCAGGAGAAATTGGAGAAACGAATTACAAAAGCTTTGTACCCAGTTGTTACTGACGGTGGCTTTGTCATCTCTTCGCTTCCATGCATTTTCCCATTGTTTCAGTTTTCTTCTTTAAGCATGTGTGCCATATGTATCCCTCCACTGTTTGACCGTGTATTTTTCTAAAATATTGAGTACAAGGTGAACTGTTATACTATGTGTTTGTCATCATAGTAATCAGCTCGAGTTTTTGTGCACAGCATGAACGGCTGGGGAAAAAATGGCAGCTGGAGTAGTACTGTGTCTCTATCTTCGCGTGCTAGTTTGTGCAACTTGTTTTTTTTCGGTACATATTGAAGACATACAATCGCCAATTCATGATGGCGCACAAAACTTAGGATAGTTTTGTGAGGGCTGAGGATACAGCCAAAGTTTGCTCTGGATTTTATTTTATTTCATTTTGAGATTACAGCAGCGGTTCATCAAACCAAGCAGGCTAGCACTGGTTTCCCAAGTCCCTGTGCACTGTTAGAAGTTTACTTTTTCTAGTGATATTTTTGTAGGAACATTCGGTAGAGTGGCATTTAAATGTGCATCATTCAATTCAATAGGATGACAATAAGTTAAATATGCCTCTCACGACTCATATCTAATATAGATTTTATCTTTTTGTAGATCTTTGGTGAGGGACAAATTACATAAATGGAACGAGTTAATTGTCAAAGTTGCTATGGTTTACTGAGGAGAATGATAATAATAATTGAAGCCTTTTCAGGCAAGGGACTTTTAGTCTTAAAATGAAATTGGAGGGATGATAAAAAGTGTTGTTTTATGACAACAATCAAACCATCAAATATTTGTCTTCTGAGTGTCATTAGCATGATTTGTTTGGAGGATTGTTCATGACCTTTTGGCTTGCAGCCGCCAACAAATATGACACTTTTTTTTTCCAAACATGGTTACAACAATTGGACCCAAAATTGCAATCTCAAATTCTGAGTGGGAGCAGGTGCAATCTTTTGGTCTATGTGGTTGACCAGAAATGACGCAGTTTTTCATAAAAAAGCTCTTATTTGCAGGTTATTTTTAGGATGACCTATTGGACGCAGTTTTGGCCCATACTTTAGAAGGAGGTTGATCCACCCAATTGAAATAGACATGTCGAATGATGGAGACAACAACAATGGAGATTTTTGCTAAAATGGGTGACTGTCTTTTAATAGGCTTTGTGCTTAGTTCGTAGTTAGTCTTGTTTGGAGGAGGAATGACGATAAATGTTAGTATTTCTGTAATAATAAGGAGACTGCCAAATAATATAGTGAATATCCTCATAACTAGCTGCAACAAGTAAGATGGGAAAACATAATCTCATGGTTGTGTGGGAGCGATTGAGTGCTTTTTTTTTTTACCTATTTGGCTATGCAGGAATGACGTGTATTTTGAAATCAATATCGATAGAAAAGAATATCGATATTTGATGACATCAAATAGGCATATCATGAAAATTATTCTACGATAAGTCTAAAGATACTTAATTGGCATTATAAATATTATATTAATAACTTTTTTATATAGACAAACTTGAAACAATTTGACATAATATTATGTTAGAATATCAATCTTTTCCGGACAGAGTAACTACTCCCTCCATCCACAAAAGAATGCAATTCTCGTGTTTCTAGAAGTCAAATAGTTTAAACTTTGACTAAATTTATATAAAAAATACTAACATTCATGGTACAAAAATAAGTATCATTGAATTCGTTATGAGGATATATTTTCATAATAAATTTGTTTGGATACATAAACATTAATACTATTTATTGTAAACTTGGTCAAACTTGAACTAGTTTGACTGGCACGAATCCCATAATTGCATTCTTTCCCGGACGGAGGGAGTATTATTTTTTATTTTTGAAGCATTTCTTTTTTTTATATATCTCCAAAATACTCTATTGTGCAACAAAATGAATGGGCCGACCAGACCTTGTTTTCTTTTTAAGAGCTGGGCCCGAGTGGGCCTGTCTACCTTGGGACGTCTCCTAGTCCTCTTCAAAGGAGAGCACACGAGCTCGAGCCACCAACGCCTCCACGCGACCTCCATGGCCGGAAGCCGCCAGCGCCGCCGCCGCCGCCGCGGAGCGCGATCGTTCCAGCAGAGAGCCGGACCTCGTCGCTGGTGGACGCCACTCTCAGCAACAGGTCTGCAGCCTGACCGCAACCCTAACCGCTCATGTCTCTTCCTTTTTCCACCGCTTCGTCCTTTTTAGGGCGTATTTATTTCCTGATCGCATGGGGGCGGATCCAAGGCAGAAACTGGAGAATGAGAATCCACGAGCTCTTCAAATCCATCAATCAATCAGTAGTCTTGCTTGAGTCAATCAGTAGTTAATAAACGGGCTCATCAATCAATATACTACTGAAAATCTGAAATGTGGAGTTTTTGTATCAAAAAGAAGAAGTATCGACTCTTTTGGTGGACTGGTAGGGAAATTTAGTGTATTTTTTTGTACTGCTGAAAATCTGAAATGTGAGTTTTTGTGTCAAAAAAAAGAAGTATCGGCTCTTTTGTTGGACTGGTAGGGAAATTCAGTGTATTTTGTTGATGAATTAGTGTGACATTTTGATGAACTTGCAGTGATATATTTAGGGTATTTTTGGTGAATTAGTAGTGGCAGTTAGTGCACTGGCCTCCTTTAATTTTGGGTCTCCATCCCCTGTTGATAAGCAGTGTCTGTTTGAGATTATTCTGATTTAGTTCATTTTCATCAATATCAAACATGATCGCTCCAGATCAGTTCTACATAACCCATTTCCCATCCTTTTTTTGCAATTCTTTGAGAAGAAAAATAGTTTGAGAATTCCTCGATTACTTGGTAGATGTCTATATCTATTTTGAGTAGTCCTGATCATGCCGCTGCCTTGAACTTTTTGGTTTATCGATGAGGTGAAACACAATGTCGAATTTGATTTTGATGGATACTTTTGTGGTTACCCTGATTACTGGCATGGAATGAGCTATTAAAAAGAATCAAAGCTATCCACATAATCCTGTGAAGGGATGATCGCTCATTTAATATTATGAAATGTATATTCATCACATGATGTGAGTCAGTTTGTTGGCTAGATGTGCACGATCCACAGTAGAATCAGAAAAGAGTGCCTCTCATTTAGTCATTTCACCACATAGTCTGATGTGTATTTGGTCATCCTCATGGTTATGGGGCTGCCAGGAGCAATGCTCACTTCTGTTTAGTGACCTAATAAATTATTATAGAAACATAGAAAGCCACGTGAAAGTTGTTTGGGTAAGAAGAGGAGCATATCGCTGCGCTTTTATGTCAATTGGTATTTATTTTCAGGATATTATACAAATCACCCCCTCCACCATGATTTGAAAATATACAGTTATATGTACCGCTGGCACACCAAAAGAATTCTAGTTATGCTATTGTGGAACAAAAACAAGCTGTTGGTGGCTCTGATATAGCTTGTCCTGATTAAAGTTTAGTATGTCAAGATAGACCACCATGCTTGTTGTTCAGTTAGATCCTGCTGCATTTCCTACAGTGTATTAACTCCAACACTATGACTCTATTATGTTTCAGTTCTTTTTTCTGATCCATTGTTATGAATTTCTGTGTGGCAGAGAAGTTACCACTGTGGAGAAGTCAGGCTCTACTTCATCTGGGCCTTATGTTTGTGCAGATCTCCTGGACAACCTGCTTCATGAAATCATTGTTCTCATCAACTCATTCCAGGACTTCCTTCCTTTTACTGGCACCGGCCACTCTTGGCGTGCAGCAGTCTCTTCCTTCCCCTCTGTGTATTCTTTCAGCTTCCCACCTCTCCACCTCGAACCAGATGGTCCTTATGTCCGTCCACATAGCAGAGGTATCAAGCCCCTTTGTTTATCTAATTGCAAATGGCAGCTCAGTGACCTTACCAACAAAAACCTATCCCTTCAATGTTCAGCGCCTCAAAGCACTCCAAATGAAATGCACTATCTAGGCTGCTCACATGGGTATCTTATCTTTACATGTGAGGAACGTTGCCTTCTTGTCGATGCATACACTGGTGGCAAGGTGAAGGCCCCCGAACTCCCATGCAACAACAATCTTGGTTACTCTTCTGGCATTGGCATCCTTACGGCTCCATTCAGTTCACCCAACTCGCGCCTCCTCCTTTTCTCAAGAGCCTCCATGTTTGAGTGGCAGGTTGGAACAAACTCCTGGTCAGAGCATCCTCTTCATGTTGGCCATGAATGCATCTGTCAGGTTGTGTCCTTCAAAGGTCATATCCTTGTCGTAGATGCTCTTCTGAGGCTTCACACTATCCAATTGACACCTCAGTTCAGCAACAACAACAACAACAACAACAAAGCCTTTAAGTCCCAAACAAGTTGGGGTAGGCTAGAGTTGAAACCCAACAGAAACAATCAAGGTTCAGGCACGTAAATAGCTGTCTTCCAAGCACTCCTATCTAAGGCTAAGTCTTTGGGTATATTCCATCCTTTCAAGTCTCCTTTTATTGCCTCTACCCAAGTCAACTTCGGTCTTCCTCTGCCTCTCTTCACGTTACTATCCTGACTTAGGATTCCACTACGCACCGGTGCATCTAGAGGTCTCCGTTGCACATGTTCAAACCATCTCAACCGGTGTTGGACAAGCTTTTCTTCAATTGGCGCTACCCCTAATCTCTCACGTATATCATCGTTCCGAACTCGATCCCTTCTTGTATGCCCGCAAATCCAACGCAACATACGCATTTCCGCGACACTTAGCTGTTGAATATGTCGTCTTTTCGTAGGCCAACATTCTGCACCATACAACATAGCAGGTCTAATCGCCGTCCTATAAAACTTGCCTTTTAGCTTCTGTGGTACCCTTTTGTCACATAGGACACCAGACGCTTGCCGCCACTTCATCCACCCTGCTTTGATTCTATGGCTAACATCTTCATCAATATCCCCGTCCCTCTGTAGCATTGATCCTAAATATCGAAAGGTATCCATCCTAGGCACTAGTTGACCTTCCAAACTAACATCTTCCTCCTCCCGAGTAGTAGTGCCGAAGTCACATCTTATATACTCAGTTTTAGTTCTACTAAGTCTAAAACCTTTGGACTCCAAAGTCTCCCGCCATAACTTCAGTTTCTGATTCACTCATGTCCGGCTTTCATCAAGTAGCAGTACATCGTCCGCGAAAAGCATACACCAAGGGATGTCCCCTTGTATGTCCCTTGTGACCTCATCCATCACTAAAGCAAACAAATAAGGGCTCAAAGCTGACCCTTGATGTAGTCCTATCTTAATCGGGAAGTCATCCGTGTCTCCATCACTTGTTCGAACTCTAGTCACAACATTGTTGTACATGTCCTTAATGAGCCCGACGTACTTCGTTGGGACTTTATGTTTGTCCAAAGCCCACCACATAACATTCCTTGGTATTTTATCATAAGCCTTCTCCAAGTCAATAAAAACCATGTGTAGGTCCTTCTTCTTCTCCCTATACCGCTCCATAACTTGTCTTATTAAGAAAATGGCTTCCATGGTTGACCTTCCGGGCATGAAACCAAATTGGTTCATAGAGACCCGCGTTATTGCTCTCAAGCGATGCTCGATAACTCTCTCCCATAGCTTCATAGTATGGCTCATCAACTTAATTCCCCGGTAATTTGTACAACTTTGAATATCCCCTTTATTCTTGTAGATCGGTACCAATATACTTCTCCACTCATCAGGCATCTTGTTCGATCGAAAAATATGGTTGAACAACTTGGTCAACCATACTACAGCTATGTCCCCGAGGCATCTCCACACCTCGATTGGGATACCATCCGGTCCCATCGCCTTACCTCCTTTCATCCTTTTCAACGCCTCTCTGACCTCAGATTCTTGGATTCTCCGCACAAAGCGCCTATTTAGTTCAGCATAAAACAAATATCAGTTTCTTGGAACTCCCTGCGGACCATGCCTCTTACCCCATGGTTGGTGGTCTGTGGTGACATGCTTCTCATGGCTGACCTCGCAATTGCTCGTAGTTCTCTTCCCTCACTTAGCAGCTCGCTTAGCTTTGCCGAGTCCAACAGCCACATTAGATTTTTTGAGGTCTTTCGCCTTGACTTCTCAGTGAAGCTAGCCAAGTGGGTACAGATGGAGAAGTTGAAAAATCAAGCGCTGTTTCTTAGCCTGGATAAGAGGAACCCTGCAATTTCTTGTGTGAACCCCGAGAGATGGGGAGGGAAGAGTAACTGTATTTACGTTGCCAGGCTATTCGATGATGCTGATCCTGAAGAGACTCGGACTGCGCTGGAGGTCGGTCAGTCAGTGCCCCAGCACCGCGTATTTGACACCATAATGTATGGTCTTACATTCCCACCAGACTACAGGCAAATCGGTAGCCTCTGGCTGTTCCCCAGTCTGGTTTATGGCACCAGCCAGTGATCGCGTTGGCCTTCAGGGTTTTTGCTAGCCTTGCACAGGCCCTGGAGATTGCTGTTTTCTCAATTTCAGTTAGCAATGTCGCTGTGACTGAACAGTTTCTTGAGTTGGACCAGCGTTATGTGTTCAAATACTTTTGATGTGTATTGGGCAAGCCTGCCTGTAATCTGGTGAAGAACTGAACATCAGAATTGCATTTTGCATTTGTCATTTGTCATTTGAACCCTGGTACCTGTGCGCTTCTGAATGTAGTTGATGGTTTTCAGGCTTTGTTAGCATCTGCAGTTGCTATTCTGCTTATTGTTACTGGAGCAGGAGTAACTGAAAATGGATTATTACAAAAAAAGTTTGTACTGAGTTGTTACTGACAGCGGCTACGTCGTCTCTGCTCTTACATGCATTTCCCCCTTATTTTAGTTTTCTGCTTTAAGCATGTGTGCCTTACGTATTCCATCACTGTTTGACCGTGTATTTTCTAAAATATTCAGTACAAAGCATTATACTATTACTATGTGTTGGTTAGCATAGCTAGTACTGTATTTCTATCTTTGCTTGCGAGTTTGTAAGATGGTGCAACTTGTTTCTGTCGGTACAGATTCAAGACATACAATCGTCAATTCAGGATCACGTACGAAACTTAGGATAATTTTGTGTGGATACTGGCAAAGTTTCCTCTGGATTTTTTTTTTTTGCTTTTTAACAGCATCGTTCAAACCTAGCACTGGTTTCTCAAGTGAGTCCGAGCTGGCTATGGGCTGATGGGCTGATTCTGACATGGCCCATAGGCCCCTTTATTCTTGTCTGTCTCGTTCTCCTTCTTGTTTTTTGAATTAAAAAAACTTGACCTGCGGGGTAAGCCATCCTCGCTGTGATAGAGAAAACTTTCTCACATAGGCCGATAAAACCCCCGAAACCCTGCCCACCTTAACACAGGGGCATTCTGAATTAAAACAAAGTTCAAATTTAAACTGAATCCTATCCTACCAAACAAGTTGAGACGGAGATCAGGAACAATAAGCGCTTCCCATTCCCAATGACTAGGCTTCCTGAGGGAATGGACTGATGGAGGCAGGCAGAAGTAGTCTGAAAGTCCGAACCCCGTAGAGATGACTGGGTTGTGGTTGTGTCCGGCTTTTTTCTTTTTTAAACCTTTTAGAAAACTATTCACGTTTTGCTGGGTGAGATGACTGGGCTGTGGTTGTGTTCAACTTTTTTCTTTTTTATAAACCTTTTATTAGAAAAACATTCACGTTTGCACTCCTGGGTGATCTTATACCAAATATGGACCTCAAGGCCTATGCATGTTCGGATGTTCCATTCTTTAACCCGCAGCCAATTGATGATGAATTAACTCTCTACAGATGAATTAAGGGATTAATGTACTACAATACAAGTGCTTGGACGTACACTATTGTGTCAATATGAAAAATGACGTTTATATTCGTCATGACAAATAATATTAGATGACCATACACTAGTAGGTATTGACCCTGATTATGGTCATACCGATAGAGGCTGCATCGCTCGAGGTCACACACGTAGTGAAGGAAGATTTCAACGTCGATGTCGACCAGTAGGTCGACGAGGCTAATTAGATGCTCGTTCTTCAGCCGCGAAACCTACAAACACCTCCCGGGAAGGCCTAGCGGGGAGACGCACGGTGGGGGTGTTCTAGGATTGGTAAGGTCACTTAAAACGCTGGCAAATCTCGTCGAGAGAAGTGATGGACCAGCAAGAGGGTTGGAAGAGCTTGAGATAAAAGATAAAAAAGGTAAGGTAGATTGATTTTGTCCATTGTGTATTGAATACCTCAACCGAGCATGACCCTCTAATATATAGAGAGGGTGTGGACTTATCTCAATGGAAACCTTCCAATGATGCAATCTGCAAGTTTTCCATGAGATCGGAGGACTTTGGATCAGAATTGGAAATAGCTAGAGTCGGATAGGGAACGTCGGAACTTCCGATGCCTAAGCCAACTCCCGAGACCTGGGAGTCTCATGCAACTCGAAACTTCTGACATCTCAACCTCCCAAGTAAATATAACCTCATCTAGCCCTTTTTGCTGTCAACATATGGCTCCTTGTTTTTAAAGCGAGGCATATGCGAGTTTTAAAACATATAGCAACAAAGTAACGATGTCAAGCTATGAGTTGTTTTGTTTTAAGGGCGATATTGTATAGGGCTGTCTTTCAAGAAACTCTAGGCTTCTTGCTCGATTTTTCTTACAACGAGCGCGCTGAAGTTTGCGTCGTTGCATCTTGGTCAGTCTGAAGGGCGCCACCTTGGTTCGAAGTACTTGGACTCTAGCTTACTACTCTCGACTTCATTTCTACCTGCAGAGTCAATTTTGCTCCACGTTTTGCATAGTGGATTGATGAGCCTGGTTCTCACTGACAATTGGCTCTTTGATCTCTTTAATCGAGAACTCCATAGAGCCAATTATATACAAGATAATACTGGTTCCCACCAGTATTGTACGCACCATATATGTTGATATATATTTGTGTATATAAACTTGGTCAGATTTTTTTTTTAAAAAAGGTTGAGTGTTATAAAATAAAACTGAAATCACCCATAGTATATATTTTAAAACGAATGGAACAGAAATGGACTTATACTATTACTAAACAGGAAAGCTCATGTGTATAAATATAAATATAGGCAGCGCGAACGATCGAGCAGGTAGCTAAGCAGAGAAGAAAGAGGGAGGGGGAGCGGTTGGCACGGACGGACAGGCACCGCGCGCGCTTGTCCGCGCGGCGGCCGGGGAGCGAGCGCGCCTTGCAATCCATCATTCCAGAACCAATCATCAATCAAGCATGGCGCAGCAACCGGGCGGCCGAGGTGGGGAGGAGGAGGTGGAAGGCGGGGGCCGGCATCGGCAGCATCAGCAGCGGAGGAACGACGACGAGGCGTGGCGGCGGTGGGCGGTGCTGGTGGCGACGGTGTGGATCCAGGCGCTGACGGGGACCAACTTCGACTTCTCGGCCTACTCGTCGGCGCTCAAGTCGTCGCTGGGGGTCTCCCAGGAGGCGCTCAACTACCTGGCAACGGCGTCGGACCTGGGCAAGGCGCTGGGGTGGTCGTCGGGCCTGGCGCTGCTCCACATGCCGCTCCACGCCGTGCTCATGGTCTCCGCCGCCATGGGGCTCGCCGCCTACGCCGTGCAGTATTACTGCCTGGTCGCGTCCGTCGCCGTCCCCTACCCTCTGGTACGTGTGTGCGTGTCGTCGTCATTGTCATTGCTTGGCGGCGTGTCGAGCTGATGTTCGATCGTTGAGGTTGAGCCGTGGTTGGCAGGCAGTGCATATACGAGTATATGTCAGTCACCCTCATCGATCAATTACCGGCCGTCTCGATCGTTTCGTTTAGTCTATGAGAAAGAAAGAAAGAAAGAAAGAAAGAAAGAAATAACAAAAAAGAAGATAGGAATGGACGTAGACGACGATGGAGATTGTAGAGTCTGATGATGGGGAATCAGGGACGGAGGCAGCGAGCAGCAATATAATGGCCAATGGCCGGCGGAGCAGAAAAGGACGCCGGCCCGGGTAGTGCTTGTGCCGCTCGTCCTTCCGTCGTCGGTCGCGACGACCATGCCGTGCCGGCCGGCTCCTACCCGGACGCCGTATTATCTTGCTGTGCTTCTATATAATCGGAGGGTGACGGACGGTGACCAGCAGTCCAGCACCAAGCAAGCACGCTCCTCCACTGTGGGCTGTTGTGGCTGGGAGGTAGCTCCATGTGGCATCTCCTTTCCTTTTCTTGAAAAGACAAAGATCGTATTTGCTCAGCTGCACCCGTCGGAACGGATCTCCAGGGTCCTTACGTTTATTATCCGAACGAAACCATTCTCACCTTCCCTCTTCTTTGTTTCCCCTTTCCTTGCCCTTTTCTTCTTCTTCTTGTTATTTTACTGCGCGTGTTTATTACAGAACACAAGTTTAGCATCACTGGATTCGTATTTCAAAGCTTTCCGACGTATGGTGCTGATCGATGTTCTTGCCATAAACTATATATAGTCATAAAATTTTAAAAATAATGAGGTTTTTTTTATATATTTCACTCTCACATAGTGATTATTGTCTTTGTACAGAAAAAATCTCTCCAAATGGTAGTGTTCGGATAAATATTGGATAAATAAATAGTTAGTTTCTAGAATTTCATTCTAAAATGCAAGTGTTTGGCATTCTTATTTTTCAATCACGTTCTCATGCATTTTCCTTACAAAATCCAAACAAATGGCCGAGCAAAAGTGACATGACATGAGATGGGGATTAGACATCCATCATCAACCAGCGGAGTATCCAGCAATAGTTAAGTTACTTCGTCAACAACCAACCGTAAAAATTAAAAAAAAAATCAACCAACCAACCAGTACATTTCAAATTCAGTCTGAGGTCTGAATTGAATGTTATCTGCAACTAACTCAACTCTGCTTTCCTCCTACCAGTCTGCCTCTGCTCTGCTTTTGACTGCTAGATGAGCCACCTGCACAACACGCGCGCTCTCACAAAAGTTCTAACTTCTCCTGTTTCTTTGTCTAATAACCTGATAAAACAAACACATACTCCAAACTGTATACGTTTCTTTTTTCTGGTAAATATCTTGTTCATTGATAGGTGTGCCCAATCCGAAAACCCTTTTTTTCAACTGTCAAACAGTGAAAACATATTCCAGCAACTAGCATCAATCAAGGAATCAAAATCCTGGGGAAGCGTGAAATGTTCTTGCTTCTATTAACAAGCAAACCACTCAAATTCATTTCCCCCACAGCACCAGCAGGACACTATCTTTATCCACACTAAAAAATCTTGAAGGCCTAGTAGTAGTACACAAAGGTAGATAAGTTCTCAGCCACTGCGAAATAAGTCTACCATCACACCAACAAACACACATCGCAATCCCATCATGCCCATTCTCACAAGTCACGGCTGCATCATCCACCTACTCCACACCTTCCTTCAATACATTCAGGAGAAATATGTGGCATGTCACAACACATAAACGGAATCACAAAGTTTTAAGGTCACATTGCCACAGCACCGTTACAAAATACTACACAGTATTTGATACATAACCTCACTTCCCTTCTCAGCTACTCAATGCCTACCACATATCAGGCTACTGGGAATTGTTGAGGAAAATGAGATTACATGTCCCATTCCAAGCACATTTTAAAAGCATTTATCTCTACATCTTCAAAGGAAAAAAAATGTGTACATTCTTCCAGTAGTAAAATGCATTCCAGGCCCTATAGATAGGCCTCCCAGCATAGAAATCAACCCTGCAGTTTTCAGTACATAGTCTATATTAGCAGTTTAGCACACCGGTTTTCTTGACAAACTGATTGCAAACAGTTCACTCGAATGTATTCAAGCCAAGATGTAGAGACGACAGAGGTTAAATTATCAATTAAAGCCATAATATGCAAATGCAATTTATATTGAACTTAATTATATCATCAAATTCTGATTCATATGTTGGCCCTTGCAGGTGTTCTTGGTCTGCTTGATAGCAGGGTGCAGCATCTGCTGGTTCAACACAGTATGCTTTGTTCTCTGCATACGCAGCTTCTCTGCAGACAACCGCTCCCTGGCCCTCTCCCTATCAATAAGCTTCAACGGGCTCAGTGCTGCCTTCTACACTCTCTTTGCGAATGCCCTATCCCCTTCCTCCCCAGCTGTATACCTCCTCCTCAATGCAATCCTCCCTTTTGCCTTTTGGTGTCTCTATTCTTGCACTCCCAGCAATCCTCCTCTGCCACACAAATGACAGCCACCTCCAAAGTACGCCCAGGCATGACAGGCGTGTCTTCCTCGGTCTCTACATCCTCGCATTCATCACCGGCATATATCTGGTGGTCTTTGGATCTTTCACCGCAACCGGCTCTACTGCATGGGTCATCCTCACAGGTGCCATGGTCCTCCTCGCCCTCCCTCTCATCATCCCTGCCTGCTCCGATTGCTCATATGTGGATACAGATGGCCCTGACCCTGCATCGCCACTAAACCATGATGATCCACATAAGCCACTCCTAATCAGTAACAATTATCAGATGGAGTCCAATGCGATGGTGCAAAAACCAATGGAGCACCAGACGCAGGGCAATTGTTGTGGAACAATAGTGGGCAAGGGCCACCTGGCGGCCCTCGGTGAAGAACATAGTGCAAAGAAGCTCATTCGGTGTGTGGACTTCTGGCTCTACTACACAGCCTACTTCTGTGGAGCCACTGTTGGCCTGGTATACAGCAACAACTTGGGGCAGATTGCGCAGTCATTGCAACAGCAGTCACAGCTCACCATGCTACTTGCTGTCTACTCATCCTGCTCCTTCTTCGGTCGTCTTCTTTCTGCACTACCTGACATCCATCACAGGTATCTGTTTTGTTTTATACACAAACATATATCTCATCATATCACATGCTTCCTAACTAAAATTTGTATACAGGAAGGTGTCACTTGCTCGCACAGGGTGGCTTGCTGCTGCATTGGTCCCCATGCCAATGGCCTTTTTCCTTATGTGGAACCAACAAGATGCAAGCACCCTGGTAGCAGGAACAGCACTAGTTGGCCTAAGCTCAGGGTTCATCTTTGCTGCAGCAGTGTCAGTGACCTCCGAGCTCTTTGGACCAAATAGCGTTGGGGTGAATCACAACATCCTAATCACCAATATCCCGCTGGGCTCACTCCTCTATGGCCAGATTGCTGCCATGGTATACGATGGAAATGGCCAAAAGATGACAGTAATGGATAACAGCACTGGCATTGTTGACACCATGATTGTGTGCATGGGAATGAAGTGCTACTCAACCACCTTCTTCCTGTGGGCTTGCATCACATTTCTGGGGTTAGCATCAAGCATAGTTCTATTCATACGAACAAAACCAGCTTATGCTGCTGCTGCTAGCCGGTCAAGTTGTAAGCACTTTCACCAAGTTTCCAGTTAACAGAGAAACTCCTTTATCAGTTCCTTACTGATTTGAAACCACAGTTAGCTTGTACAAAAAATTGACTTAGTTCTAGGTGAAATGGGCTAGATACAATACACGAAATGAATACCATGACAAGAGGCATCAAGAGGATAGAAAATTATCAGCTTATCATCTGGTATGTAAAGTACAACCAGTATTGCCTTTACTGGGATTAATACTAACAAGTAGGCCCAAGGTTGGATGAAGTCAGTTTGGAATGTTTATTACTGGTTGACTGAGACATGTGCAAAATCCTCTGTATTTACTGTTGTTATGTACGTTGAAATTTCGACCAATGAAAACATGGCATTTCAAAGGAAAGAAATATTTTTTTAAGTACTTCTCACGGTAAATCTAGTAACATCTATACCTTAAATAATCAACCTAATAATTCTTATACATTTATGATCAAAGTTAAAAAAGTTTGATTGACAAGAATATTCTGACTTGGAGCTAGTGCTACTTAACGACGTATCACATGGTAGAGTTCAGACCAAATACTTATCTTTCAATCTTTGTCAGGGCAATAACGTTTACATTAAATAAGGAGGGCAGCGAGTTCTCTAAATAGCAGAAAATGACATGAAAGTTCTAAATTTTGGAAGGATGGCCTAGATGGACCACTCCAGTGAGCTGTAATCAGAAAAGAAATATAATTCAGTATGGAGCCCATGGAGCATTCGATTCAGGCAAAGAAATGGACCTTTGTCACCTTTCTGAACCTATAATTTTGTTAAATAGCACGGTAGAAAGCGAATCCAGTGTGGATACATGCCTATGAACCTTTAAACATTCCTGGAAGCTACCATCCAGCAATTTCAGAGAAGTAGGAGAGAGTATTCACTGGAATGCAAAAAGAATCACATTTGTATTACTTCATTTGAGGGGTTACAACTGGAGGATGTGAATGCAAATACTTGAACAAAACCAAGATGATCGGAAAGTAACAGCTTAATAGCTGATATGTTAAAGTACAAAACCAACACACCATTCACAGTCCACAGAGCATGAATACTAACAAGTTTGCCCAAGATAGCATGAGTCAGTTTAGACTGTTGTTGCCAGTCAAATAGAATTGTGTGCAAAATGCTCCATGTTTACTGTTTTTATGTTATACTTAATGGCTTAAAGTATGCAGGACTTCGGAGATTGGATCTGATTGGCATTTCAGCTTTCTGCCTAAAATGAAGTCAAATAACTTCTCTTTCAATCTTTATTAAGGAAATACTGATACAGCAAACAGGGGATCAATGAGTTGTTCAAATAGGACAATATGACACAGAAAGTTTTACTTTTGCAAGAATGGTCAGGATGGACTACTAAGGTGTTGAAAGGGAACTAAACTTCATTGAGCAATATTTGAAAAGGAACTACACTTCATCGAGGGATCCACAGAGCATTCAATTATTGTACAAACAGACATACAACTTTCAGCTCTTTCTATACCTACAATTTCGCTGTTATACTGTTAAAATAACACAATAACAAGTGAAATCCAGTCTGAAAGTGTATAGTTTGTTCCCTCGAAAAAAGATCCATCCAGGCATCCAGCAATTTCCGAGAAGTAGTACAAATTATTCACCAAATGCAAAAGACTCACATTCATATTACCTCGTTCAAGGGCTTACAAATGGAGGATACAATCACTTGACAGGATGCATAACTCATGACTATTTCTTCTGTTGTTCATCATGCTTGCGCCATGGGTTCAGGGCTTCCCTCATAGCTTGGGCCTCTGGACTGCTTTCCCAAGCTCGTTTTTCTGACTCCAAGACAACAACCTTATCATCTGTAGCATATAACTATGGGGAAAAAAGGTACATATATGTAAGAGACCTTCCTTTGCGGCAGTGAAAAAATAGAAAGCCTGGTAGCATCAAGGCGATGTGTTCGCAGACAGACTACACGGACGCGTGCGAGAAGAGCTTTGGCAAGGCCGCGAACGCCAGCTCGTCGTCGCCCAAGGACATCGTCCGCAGTGCCGTGGAGGTTATCGGCGACGCAATCAGCCAGGCGTTCGACCGCGCGGACCTGATCCTGAGCAACGACCCGCGTGTGAAGGCCGCCGTCGCCGACTGCAAGGAGGTGTTCGCGGACGCCAAGGACGACCTCAATAGCACGCTCAAGGGCGTAGACGACAAGGACGGCATCGCCAAGCAGAGCTACCAGCTGCGCATCTGGCTTAGCGCAGTGATCGCGAACATGGAGACGTGCGTTGAAGGGTTCCCCGACGATGAGTTCAAGGCCAAGGTGAAGGAGTCGTTCACTGACGGGAGTTCAAGGCCCAGGCGGTGGCACCCAGCATGCCTGCCTGCTTGCCCGGTACAGCCACGTTACATGTCCAGCAACAGTACATAATAACGTGCAAACGAATGAGAGCGACGGCAAATACATGGAACGTGCAAATGAAAAGAAGGGCAAACATGTCAGTTGATGTATCAAATACATGGAGGAATACTACAAAAGGGAGAAAATACACATAATGTTATGTAAAGAGTCCAACATTTAGAGGCCTATTTTTACGAAGTTAATGTTTGGAGTCCTAAAACTACGAAGCTTAAAGATTGGAGTCCCAAATATACAAGGCCTGAGGTGGGGTTGGATGCTGAGCAGAGCAGGGAGGGAGAAGCGTACAGAAGCCCGTGTGGATCATGAAGAGCTCCATGCCCGCGCCAATGGAGGCCCCGACCGCCGCGATCTTCATGTACCAGCCCGCAAACCTCATATGCATGCACCCTCTGAATTCGTCCCTCGGTCAGGTGGAGTTTGCTCCTAAAAAACTGCAAGCTGCGAACGACGCACAACGCGGCACGAATCAAAGGCCAATCCCATGGACGGAATGGATGAATCTCGCATCGAGGACTAGTGTGCTTGTAGTGAGGTAGGGGCGAAGGGGCGTTGGTACTTACGGGTCGGAAGCTAGTGGTAGCCGGAGTCGGGGACGGGGACGACGGAGACTCGGAGACCAAAGCGGCGGCGGCGGCGGCGGCGGGTTTCTGGAGAAGACGAGTGGGGGCAGTGGCACGTGGCGCCGGCGCCGGCGCCGGCAGTGTGGTCTGTGGTGGGCTCGTTGAAGTAATTCCACATTGGCCCACTAGGAAAGCCCACCACAACATGTATGTGTACATATATCGACATGTTTTGTTTTGCAGTGTTATCCGGACGTCGGGACGATAGCCCCGTTCGGACACCCGAGCCTGCCCGCCTACCGTGGCGCCTGCCCCGCTGCGAGCCCGTCTGCTGCTACGTATGCCCGTCTGTTGTTGGCTTGTTGCTACACATGCTGCCCGTCTGTTGCTGCTACACCTACGCGCGCCTGCCCGCCTGCTGCTGTGTATGCACGTGGAGACTGCCCCGCGCCCGCTTCGCCTCCCGCGCTCACAGAGACCGCCTCTACTTGGGCTCGCTTCCCAGGTTAATGAAAACACTTGCAACATGAAGTACTTGCTATAACATACGTTAAACAGATTAAATATTTGAAACATATGTTTGCAACATATATATGTATATGCGCTACAACATATGCAACATCTAGATAAAACACCTGCAACATATATATGAAACATATGCAACATCCAGATAAACACACTTGCAATATACATCTGAAAAACAGCTGAAACACATGCAGCATACATCTGAAACACTTGCAAAGCACCTAAAAACATTTGAAAAGTCATTGCAAAACATATGCAACATCCAGATAAAACACTTACAATATATGTGTGAAAGATATGCAACATCCAGATAAACACACTTGCAACAAGCATATGAAAAACAGATGAAACATTTAGAACATAAACTTGCAGCATACGTGTACAACCATTGCAACATATGTAACATCCCGATCTACTTTTGCAACATTCATATAAAACACTTACAACATACCTCTAAAATATCTGAAACACTTAAAACATACGCTTACAACATGCGCTTTCAAGCGCAACATCCATCTATTTAATGCTCGGACGAATGGAGGCTCGTCGACGCGGAGTGGCGGGGGGAGGGGGATGCTAGCGGGCGGCTGCGCGGCTCCCGACGACAGCGTGGGAGGGTGCGGTCCCCGCGATGGAGGCAATAGCGGCGGGCGGCTGCGCTACCTGCGGCGAGCGTCCCCTGCGCTCGAGAAGGTGAGCGGCGGGTGAGCGACACAGTGGAGTCGGCCGCGGCAGTCGCATGCGCACGATGAAGAAGGCCGCGACAGGCGAGAAGGAATGGGGAATCAATATTCGGTTTATTTTTAGTGGAGGGGAATAGGCATATTGGGCTCCGCGGGCCGCGGAAGGGCGCGTCTGGACAGACAGTGAGGAGAACATTTCCGTACTCTTTGAATTTTTTGAATGGACTTCTCATAAAGAATTGGCACGATAGATTTTGTCCATATTTTTTGAATATTACAATTTTTAATGTGTTGAAAATGGTATAGTTAAAATCCTTAATACGTTTTTAGCGATCAATTCTTAGTATGTTTATACTATTATTTTATTAATTAATCGTTAAACTAGTGTAGTGATGACTAGAGGGAGTATACGCTTCTTTATTGGAGTGGAACTTGAAAGTAAGATAGCAAGAGGCACTGTGACTAAATGGCCCTGTTCGTATCTTATAATCCGTCTTTTTTAGTTTGTTTTTTCAGTCGGAATAGTATTTTTCTCTCACAACAAATCAGTCAGAACATGCTTTTTTCAGCGAAGCGAACCGGGTATGTTCGGCTGGTATTAAAGTCATCTGATAAGCCAGCTAAAGCTGTTTTGTTATGAGAGAAAGATATTATGATAAACCGACTGATAAGTTCCTCTCCAAATATTTGAAATGATCGTTGAAGGCGAGTAGCAACCTCGAAAGATCTGTTGGGGCAGACTGGCTCCAAGAACCACACATAACATTTGATTTGATTCATCTGAAAACCTTCTTCTCATGGGGCCATTAGAATCCAATTGCACGGCCATGGTTCACACAAAATATATATTCCAAAATTGTCAGCTTGCTAACGTATCTACATTTTAAGCAGTCAGTATCAGCATCGCCAAGACCACTTGCCCAAATGGATATGATGCTTTCAGTTTCAGATACCAATTGGTGGACAGCAAACCACCTTTGGTAATTCTGCACGATTGCAGTTTGCGCTTTGCAGGGAAGAAAAAAAGAGAGTCGTTTTTCTTAATCCACCGATTTAAATCCTAGTTGAAATATATATATGAATTATACATATATATAGTGTTTTCTACAAAAATTTCTCCTTTTTTGTATTATGTGAAATTCTTGCATTTGTGGCCATATGTCCTGTCTGTCTTCACTCTGAACCATTTGGTTGAATAGAAGCGAGATATTCTTCCTCTCGCTCGCGCGCATGGTGACCTCGCCGCCGGTGACGGTGAGGGCGGTCGCCTGCGCTCTCACCCTGACCCCGTCATCACGGCTCAGCCGCGCCTCCTTTCGCGCCTGCCTCGCACAGCGCCGCCGCCGCCGTTGGCCCCGTCGATGTAGCGGGAAGCAAGCCGTGGTTGAGGAGGAAGCAGCTTCTTCGCGGGAGGCCAAGAACGGGGAAGGGGACGAGGGGCGCGGGGCGAAGGGCTGGTTTTCTCTGGATACGATCGGGCTGGACATTCTCAGCATCGCTCTGCCCGCCGCGCTCGCGCTCGCCGCCGACCCCATCGCGGCCCTCGTCGACACCGCCTTCGTCGGTCACTTAGGTGAAGCAAAGCTTTCCTCTTTTCTGCCTTTCTGGGGTCAGTTTGTGAACCGCTGAATGCTGACACCAAGTCTCATACTGTACTTCAGATGGAAACATTTCATTGATCTTTCCTGTTTTTCCTAGTCAATGAGCATTTACTGATATTTAAATTAAAATACCCATAATTTTTCTGTCATCAGGTTCGGCCGAACTTGCTGCTGTTGGTGTATCAATTTCAGTGTTCAATTTGGTGTCAAAGCTGTTTAATGTGCCCTTGCTTAACGTGACCACATCCTTTGTTGCTGAGCAGCAAGCAACGGATGATGGTTATACTGGGACAAGAGAAGGTAAGCTGCTGAAGATTTCGAACATTTGTTAGAAATGACCCCACTATTTGTGTTACACTAATCCATTATTTAGTTCTCACTTAGGATACGACTTTCCAAGGTCTCCTGAAGAGTTGACCCCGAAAAGGAAGTTTCTTCCAGCAGTATCAACATCGTTGGCTTTAGCTGCTGGTATTGGGCTGATGGAAACTGTGGCACTGATTTTTGGATCAGGAACACTAATGGACATGATTGGCGTACCTATTGTAAGTAACAATAGTTTCATTTCTTTCCGTTCTCAGAAACTTTAGTATCAATGACTTGGCACCCAGTTAGTTATCCGCTTAGCCAGGATGTTTTTATCTTCTCATGAGGAAATGTGTGAAGTTATATGATATCGCATCAGTTACACTACCCAAATATTGTCATACTATAGCTATGTTTCTTTAAATAAAAGTATCATGTACCTGTCATATAATACATGGTATTACTTGTTGAATTGGGGACGTTGACTAACTGTAATACTAACACTCAATTTTAGTTTTGACATTTGAGCCCAAGTTTGTTTATTATCTGTATTTCTTACAGTACATGTACTCAAACTGTCAAACCTAATGTGTTGCATATTATCTATGCAGGATTCCCCAATGCGAATACCAGCTGAGCAATTTCTTACATTTAGGGCATATGGTGCTCCACCGATCGTGATAGCACTTGCTGCGCAGGGTGCATTTCGTGGGCTCATGGATACGAAGACACCTTTATATGCTGTGGGTAAGATTATAGAAACTCTTTTAGCTGCTGAAATGAACAAACTGGACCATGTGAAGTGTTGCAATTTATGTATTTCTTATAAGCAAGTTCCAGGATGAAATGTCTTGTGCATGTTGCCACTGCAGTGGTCTGTACACCTAGTTCAGTGGTCATCTAGAAATTTAACAATAATGGACCTGTCAATGTTATCAATTTTCGATTTAAAGTTCCCCATTAATGAGCGACAATAAGATTTAGGAAGTGATAGCTACAACAAATGCAAGTTCTGAGAAGTTTGTTGGCTTACCAGAGTTTGTTGTACTGTGACTGCTTCTGCTTCCTCTTAGTGAAACACATGCCATGAGGGCACGTTCACGAAAAAGTTCTGAGAAGTTTGCTGTATGATTGTCTTAGTTATGATGCTTTATGTTCCTGCAAACGACAAAAGTAAATATTTAAGCACTCTGGATGCAGGTGTTGGCAACCTGGTAAACGTCATACTTGACGCAATACTTGTTTTTCCACTTGGTTTAGGAGTTAGAGGTGCTGCCTTGGCAACAGTGACATCAGAGTATGTTGAATTCATTTTAAGAATTTCATGTGTTTCCTTTGTTGGATTGTCTTAATTCCTCCTTTTTCATCTCCATAATTGTACCCATGAGAACTAAATCCTTGGTACAACTATCTGCCTGTTGTCAGGTATGTGATTGCTTGCATCCTCCTCTGGAAGCTGAATAGTAAAGTAGTAATCTTTTCCCGAAATGTAATTGGTGGTGGAATCATACGTTATCTAAAATCAGGTTGGTGGATGCTCCAAATATTTACTAACAAGTATTGATACAGAATAGGCTTCTTTTGTTGTTAAACCTTTTTGTTGCAACTTTATTAATCTTTAACATGCTCCAAATTATAGGTTACTAGTTCATAGCAGAGCTCCATGAGGCCATGATAGCCACTTTAACTGGAAACTATTCTGTAGGTGGACTTCTGATTGGCAGGACTATTGCAGTACTCCTGACCATGACACTGTCGACATCGCTGGCTGCAAGAGAAGGGCCTGTTCCAATGGCCGGCCATCAGTTGTGCTTGCAAGTGTGGCTGACAATTTCTCTGCTCAATGATGCGCTAGCTCTTGCTGGGCAGGTCTGTACATTTTACGTTACGTGACATTTCTCGTTTAGGGTCTTACATTACAAATCTGTATGTGTTCTGTTTAAAAGTGTCCATAGTTCAGTGCAGGCTCTACTTGCGAGTGAATATGCAAAAGGGAATTACAAGCAGGCTCGTTTGGTTTTATACAGAGTTTTGCAGGTTAATAATGCACTTTGAAGTTCAGAAATGCTGCTGGTCTCCAGTCACGAGCTGCTTGCTGATACGTTTTGTTATAAATGTAGATTGGAGGTGTAACTGGAATTGCACTGGCTGTGGCTCTGTTCTTTGGGTTTGGATCTTTCTCTGTGCTGTTCACAAATGATCCGGCAGTTTTAGACATTGCCAAATCTGGAGTCTGGGTAATGAAGAATAATTGGAATAAAGCACCTGTCTTACAGAAGTAAAGCATGATATTGTTTATGCTCATTTTGACAATATGAACTCTTGCAGTTTGTCACTGTTTCTCAGCCGATAAATGCTATTGCGTTCGTGATCGACGGGCTGTACTATGGCGTGTCTGACTTTGCCTATGCTGCATACTCTATGGTATGGATGTCGTTTTCTATTGTATCCCCCATTAGGTTGTCATAACTAAACGTAGCGGGATTATGGCGTGCTTACAATTTTTGGCATCTGTGTTGCTCAGTTCTTTGTTGGGGCTGTTTCATCCGCATTCCTTCTTGCCGCTGCTCCTAAGCTTGGTCTTGGTGGTGTTTGGTCTGGTCTAGTTCTTTTTATGAGCTTGAGGGCAGCTGCTGGATTTTGGAGGTACTACCTGAGGTTCCAGCTACCCCTTTTCTTGAAATATGGATAGCGTAAACCTTGGTGACTCGTAGTATTTTGCTGTTGTGTGCAGGTTAGGGAGCAAAGGTGGACCATGGAAGCACATCTGGTCTGATACTGAACTGATAAGTGACAAGAAATGACCATGTCTAGGTGATTCGACGGGAAGATGGTAACAGAGATTGTTGACCGCTAACGGCAAATACATGTAAATAACCAGTAGAAGTTGCGTATTAAGTAGAAGAGTATTATCTGTCTAGGTCCTGATCTTACAAATCATATAAATTGTGAACTACGACTAGGTGAAATGCAGATAGTGTGGTGGTGAGGAAGAGTGGTCATATTTGGGCAAGCCTCCACGGAAGGTAGAGGCTGGAACTTTATTCCATTAAAAAGGGCGTACCCAGTGTAGAGAGCTCACGCTCTGTGCGGGGTCTGGGGAAGGATGTTAGTGGCAAGCCTTACCCTCGCTTGTGCAATGCGAGGAGACCGCGACTCGAACCCGGGACCTTCCGCTTGCACCTTATCTAAAAAAAAAAAATTGGGCAAGCCAACTTTTGCTGTAAATGTGGAAGAGACTAATTGGTCTGAGGCTCGTGGATGTGCTCTGCTTATACTCTATCTTCAAGTAAGTTTTAGGCAAAAGGTTTTTGTTGTAACATAGTCATAAAGTAAATGTGAGACCTGCCAATCGTCTCAATTGGTAATGCAGAGTACTTGGAAAAATGGGGTATGTTTTCTTTTATGAGAGCGAAAAACAGGGTATCTTTCGAGATTTGAAGTCTGAACATTTTTTTAGTGGAATTTGAAGTCTGAACATGATAGCCTCAGTTGAATTTTGATTGATATTTTTTTCTTTTTTGAGAGGACTAAGGGGGTGTTTGGATCCAGTTACTAAAATTTAGGAGGTGTGTTGGGAGGATGTTGCATGAGGTGTTCGGATACTAATAAAAAAATAAATTACATAATCCGTCAGTACTCCACGAGACGAATTTTTTAAGCATAACTAATCCATCATTAGCACATGTTTACTGTAGCAAACATTGTCAAATCATGGACTAATTAGGCTTAAAAGATTCATCTCGTAAATTAGTCGCAAACTATGCAATTAGTTTCGTAATTAGTCTATATTTAATACTCTATGCATGTGTTCAAACATTCAAAAATTTAGGAGGGGCAACCAAACACCCCTTAACCCTATAACTTGTGAAATTGGCCCAGTGGCGGATTAGGAAAGGGCCCACTTGGCTGGAGAGGCCAAAAGCCCATAGATCTCCCAGGGCCCACTGTCCACCGAGCCCAAAAGGCAGGCCCGCATCGAATTCAATCCAACCAATCACACTCCGACCATTGTGAGTTTGTGACCACTCGCTCGCGCGCCCAAGGCGGCGACCTCGCCGACGCCGACACCGACGCCGCCACGCCGGCGAGGCCTGCAGCCGCCGCGCACGCCCGAGCCCCGTCCACGGGGCCCAACCGTATCTCCTTAACCTCCTGCCGCTGCCACCACCGCCGCTCTACTCCGCCTCGGTGGAGGAGTCTCCCACGATGCAGTCGCGGTGGTGGGAAGCCGGTCATCACAGACGTCGTCGACGAGGTGACACCCGATGAGGGGACAGAGACTGAGATTAAGGGTGGCGAAGAGAAGGAGGCCGTCGCTGGGCGCGGGGCGCCTTGGTGGCTCAGGCTTGACGGGGTTGCGGCTGACATCCTCGCCATCGCCGCGCCCGCCGTGCTCGCGCTTTCCGCGGACCCCATCACGGCGCTCGTCGACACCGCCTTCGTCGGAAATATCGGTAATCCATCTCATCCATGCTGAGATGCTTTGTAATCCAGTGCATTTCTTCGTTTCAAACATAGAATCGTGCCATACCAAAACTGGCAAGAGGCCGCTTTCAGTTAAAAAAAATGCCTTGAGGGGGTCAAGGTCAACCTTTTCATCCATTTGATGATTTAGAGTCTCTTGTCACTTGTCAGGTTCGGCTCAGCTTGCGGCTGTTGGTGCATCGACTTCCATATTCAATTTGGTATCCAATCTGTTTAATGTGCCGCTACTTAATGTCACCACATCCTTTGTTGCCGAGCAGCAGGCAGTGGATGGCAATTCTAACACCGCAGGGGAAAGTAAGCAAATGAAGATTTCCATTTGTTTTGTGAAAGCTCTGTTGTTCGCATTACACTGATTACTGTTTAGTCTCACCTAGGAGATGAATTGTTGACGCCAATAGAGAAGGCAAGGCGACAAAAGAAGGTTCTTCCGGCGGTGTCAACTTCCTTGGCTCTAGCTCGAAATGGTAGCTCTGATTGTTGGATCTGGGACCTTGATAACCATCATTGGTATACCCATCGTACGTAAGACCAATTTATTCGCATGCTCAGATTTCTAGGATCTATTTCTTCCCTTGAATTTGATATCAGCACTGGGTGTTAATATTCTTAGGTGTTTCATGTATGTTTGGTTGGCTGTTGGTCTGAACCATCCAATGTCTATGTGGCTAAGTTCCTAATGAAATCTCTACAAAAATCATTGTGCCTAAGTCACTATTCCTAATGAAATCTCTGAAAGTGCTTTCACCTTATTATATGAATCTAATGGGAAACTTGTCCACAAACATTTTCCTATCATGTCACACATTTGGCGCTGCAAAAATATAGCACTTCTAGACTATTTACCTTTTCCCATTTTGTGGTGGGTGGGCTTCTTGAGTTCAGTCTATGAAACCAGGTTTCCATGGTCTGCCAACTCAAAATTTTCTGACTTCAAGGTTCCATAATGTTGCGACTGTTATAAATTATACTTAATGACACCTTCTGTGACTAATTCCCTATACTCTTGCAGTTTTCTTTCAAGACACTCTTTTTTTTTTGAAAGAAAAGGCAGGAGCTCTGCCGCTCAATTAAATATAGAAAAGAGAGTGTTTTATGTACACATGGCACCTATTGGGCCAATCACACCAGTCCTAGGACCAAAGTAGATACACCCCTACCACGGTCAGTTTTTTCACCCCGCAAAGGAAAAAGCCCTGCGCCTTTGCACAATGTCCTCTTTGGTCATGGAGGCAACCTGTTGTGCCGTCTTGAACTTGTTCTATAAAATCCTCCTATTCTTTTCCTTCCACAAGTTCCACACAATATATATTAGTATTCCATTGAAACGCCTGCATTCCTGTTTTGAGATCTTGCTTGCTGCATCTTCCCACCGTTCGGCAATGTAGGCGGGGTCCTGCTGCGGCAGCTACACCATGAGATTTTCCCAAGATAACACGTGGCCCCAAATGGCCTGTGCAAAGGGGCAAAACAAAGAGAGATGAAGCCCTATCTCCAAAGGTCCATTACACAAAACACAATGTTCTTGATGAGGCCATCCCCTCTTTTGCAAGTTGTCCACCGTTAGGACCTTGTTGTGCATTAGGATCCAAGCGTGCAGTTTGCATTTGTTTTCTGCTTGCGCCTTCCAGATGAGTTCGTGCTTGAATTTTCGATGGGATCCTCTGAATTGAATCAAGTATGCCGAACGTGTGGAGTAAACTCCATCGGCTGTCCATAAGTTTTTCGCTTTACGGTCAACACAGGATTCACCAATGCGAGCACCAGCAGAACAGTTTCTTACACTGAGGGCACTTGGTGCTCCACCAATCATAGTGGCACTTGCAGCTCAGGGTGCATTTCGTGGATTCCTGGACACGAAGACACCATTGTATGCTGTGGGTAAGTCTTTGCCAGTTCATTTTGATAAAATAATGTAACACATAACAGAGTCATTTAACTTTGCCATTATGAGGGGGGTCGTGCTTAATCCCTCTCACATTCACTACTCTCACAAAGCGGCAAATCATTTGCCACCCACCCTCTCATAATGGCAATAAGTGATATTCCCACATAACACTAGTTTTTTGTCCATCTGGAATTGGTTCAACCTTGCTATTTAAATGCATATTCTTTTGTTGTAACTATTTTTTATTTCTTATTCTAGCTACTCTATGTAATTGATTAAAAATGATCAAGCAAGGAACTGATGGTATGATGCTTACAGGTGCTGGCAACCTATTAAATGCAGTACTTGATGCATTACTTATTTTTCCACTTGGTCTAGGAGTAAGCGGTGCTGCACTGGCCACTGTGACCTCGGAGTATGTTGATGCCATCATGATGTTCTTATAAATAAAATGAGATTTTCTTATTTGGAGTATCTTTGCCTCTATTATCATTATCTAACTTATAATTGTCTAAAGTATTTGTATTTTTTGTCTACATGTATTCAGGTACTTGACAGCATTCATCCTCCTTTGGAAGCTGAATAATGAAGTAGATCTGTTCTCATGGAATATAATTGAGGATGGAGGAGTCATCCGCTACCTGAAATCTGGTTGGTCAATATCCCTCATGCTCATCCAAGGATTTTTTCATCTGATGGTTTTTGCCTGATCATAAGAAAGTATTGATTCAAAACAGACAGACAACTTTTCATGAATTCAACTTGTTTTGATAGTTATCGCATTAAGCACCCTAACTTATACATCTTAGTGTAATATATTTTCGGGTCAAAAAAACATCTTAGTGTAATTGACCTTTATGATAGCCACTTGAAATTTGAACAATTTTCAGGTGGTCTACTAAATGGCAGGACAATTGCAGTATTCTTGACACTGACACTATCTACATCCCTGGCTGCAAGGGAAGGGCCTGTTCCAATGGCGGGCTATGAGATATGCTTGCAAGCACTGGCGGAGCCTCGTGGAGGCTATACGGGGCGTCGGCCCCCCCTTGGTCTGAAAAGTTTCTGAACACCATGTTTGCCAGCTGCTGGTCTCTAGCCAGTTGCAATGCTCGCAGTCAGAGGAGTGCTAGGCACCTAGTAGCTCAAACTGCAGAAGACGGCAGCTAGTGTTTTTGTCCATTCACATTTATGATTTTACTTTCCCATCGACATGAAAGTAGTCCTAGTACGTAGTACAATGCACCACGGCTGGAGTACATTGAGATGCCCTACTTTCATCTTTTATTAATCACATCTCCTAGAGTTCAGTTGCCTGAGCTCTCAGGCGACGAGTTGAGGACACGATCTACTACTTTGCTGCTAAGCTGACGAAAGGAAGAAGAAAGCCTGTTACTGTTGGCCATCACACGTCGCCTGAACTTTTGGAAGAAATCAGGCGCCTGTTTAATAGCAATTCCCTTTGTTAATTCCTAAATTGAGTAAGCTTTGCTAGGTAGTCCTATTTTAACGTGAGAACTCAGCCATTGGCACTACTACGATACTAGCTGGCACCACCGAGAGCTTGCCTGTTGCCCCTATGGCGAGTTTCTCATCACGATTCGCACTCTGGTTCACGCTCCACCACTGCTTGCAAGTGTGGTTAACAATTTCTCTACTCAATGATGCTCTAGCCCTTGCTGGCCAGGTCTGCAAAATTACTGGAATGGAACTTTCATCGAGCTCGTTACCTGTGTACTTACTTGTGAAGTATCCCTAATTTGCACAGTTTCTACTTGCTAGAGAATATGCAAAAGGGAACTACAAGCAAGCCCGCGCAGTTTTATACAAAGTCCTGCAGGTTTAGAAGTCATTTCTTGGAAATAGTTTGGAAATGCCTTTATCCTTCTCCTTAAGGAGCTGACACTGTTCCTTTTTTTCCTTGTAGGTTGGAGGTGTGACTGGTTTTGCCCTTGCTGCTTTCTTGTTTGTTGGGTTTGGATCTTTGTCTTTGCTGTTTACAGATGATCCAGCAGTTTTAGACGTTGCGCGTTCTAGAGTCTGGGTAAGAACATGCATGAGAAATGAGAAGTTTACACTTAATTTGTGAAGAAATGTACAGCAGTTTAGGTTCACAGTTGTTGGATTTTTGCAGTTTGTCACTATTTGTCAGCCGGTGAATGCTATTGCATTTGTGGCTGATGGGCTCTACTATGGTGTTTCTGACTTTGCCTATGCTGCATATTCCACGGTTGCGATTCATGGCCCTGTTCGGCTGGCTGGAAAAACGGCTGATGCTGATTTGTTGTGAGAGAAAAATACTGTTATTTCGCTGAAACGGTACGGCTGATAAGTTCAAGCGAACAGGGCCCATAATCCTACTCTGTCGCATTATTATGTCTCCGATATTATCACACGTTATCATGTCATCAGTTATCTCTTCAACACAACTTTGCCATCCTAATCGTGTCGAATCTTTGTTGTTTCAGTTTTTTGCGGGAGCTGTCTCATCAATATTCCTACTAGTAGCTGCTCCTAAGTTTGGTCTCGGTGGCATATGGGCCGTTCTTACTCTATTTATGAGATTGCGTGCAGTTGCTGGGTTCTGGAGGTAGCAATAGATGATCCTTTGTTCTTCTCTGATTTTTTTTTTCATATTTTTAAGGAGCCAAGTTTCAAACTTGAGGAAAAGGGAATATTCATGTACTGGAGTGTCTTGAATAGAAGCAGCATGGAAGTCTTAAATTTACAATCAGTTTATTCTTGTTTTCAGGTTAGGGAGCAAATGTGGACCTTGGGAGGTTATCTGGTCAGATAGTGAGTAAGCACAGATATGATCATGTAGATTTGATTGTTTCAACTGATCTCCCACAGCCAGCATGTAAAGGGTAACGGTAGCAAGAAATATGCATTCAGCTGCAGGTCATATATAGCCCCCTCTGTGGAAGTTGTACATTTGTATTTGGTGTCTGCTAGCTGGGCTGTCTTGTGGCTGTTGTATTTAGGAGACTACTAGGAGCTCACAGCTTTCAACTGTGTGTTGCATACCATATACTGTACAAGAAAGCTGTGTTTAGTTATAACCAAAAAAAAAAGGAAAGAAATATGTATTCAAATAGAAAATCCCTTCCTGTAAATTTCGTTGTGGAAATCCTCCCCGTAAATGAAGCTTTATCCGACATCCTGGGATCAGTAAATCTGGTAATCATTTTTTGGCAATATATGTAACTCAGTGATTATCTGAAATAGAATAATCTGAGTTGGTTGTTCCAATATGCATCATCATCGGACATTGCAAATTTGCTAAGATTTGGATGACCCCCCAGCTGCAGACAAAAGTATGTGATGGTGATGGCTTCCTGCACCACGGGCTCTGTCTGGGCCACGAGAGGAGGCTAGACAGACAATGGGCTAGAGCCCATAGCGAAGGGGAAACTAACAGGCCCAAACAGCCTATTATTAGCTCAGGCAGAGCAGATGAGATTCCTTTTGTGTGTAGCAGTAGCAGGATAGAGAGGGAGAGGAGCAGCAGCACAGAGCAGTGAGCGGAGCAGAGCAGAGGAGGAGAAGGCGGCCAGCCGGAGGCAGTTGCGGAGAGGAGGAAGAGGAAGAGGAAGAGGAAGCGAGCGAGGATGCCGTGCCTGAACGTGTCGACCAACGTGAACCTGGAGGGGGTGGACACCTCCGCCATCCTCGCCGAAGCCTCCAAGTCCGTTGCCAACATCATCGGCAAGCCAGAGGCCGTAAGCCTCCGCCTTCCCCTTCCCCTTCCCCTTCCCCTCTGGTTCCCCTCATGTTCTCTGCTATCTTGTTGCTTGTGTAGGCTCTTGTAGATTGTGGGTCTATTTGGTTGGTGGAGATTATGCTTCTTTTTTTAATTGGCACTTGACACTTGGCAACCTGTTAGGGTTTAGAGCAAGATGTGCATCGCTGCATGACACCTTTCTGTACGTTATCAATCAATTGATCGTGTTTGTTGATGTTAGTATAAAGAAAATTCGTGTGAATCAGTAAATCTTCCAATATTTCTACTCTTTGCCTCTTTGGTAAATACTGAAATGGGGATTTTTGACCTATAGGCTTTTATTTGGGGGGAATGTCCTCCAGGCGCACTATGGACGCCCCCGATGTCGATTCTCACTGAACTCACTTTAACACTTTGTTAATATTCCCTAGGATGGGACTGCAATCTCCTGCATATCGTGGACATTCTTTAATTGAGTTCATATATAATTATTATACTGTATTTTTTTATTTTAATAGTTTCAACATTGAGGAAGACAATAACTCAAAAGTATCAGACTGCACACCCAGTGTCTATGTGGGACTGATATACTGACCATTGTGATCACTTGGTACATGAAATCCCAAATCATTCATCTACCAATTTAACAGATGTATTTACAGCAAACTAACTGATGAAATTCTATGCCCACAGTTTTTCTGGACCAGATTTCTATCAACCAGCAACCCCTAGTATACCATTCTTCAGCACTAATCTCAAGTCTTGTTAAATATAAAGACCATGAGCTGCATGTGCTCTTCCTTTATGTTACCCTAGTACTACGGCCATCAGATTTACATAGATCAAATATGAACGTTCATGTTTATCAGTGACTTCGTGTTAGTGTTACACTGTTACTCAGGCAGGTGCTTTGCCATGTAGTTCAGTACCCAAACTTTTATGCCCTGTACTAGAGGTCACAGCTTTGCATCTTATGTTAACCGTGTAGTCCACTTAGTATTAGTCAGGCAGCTGCTTTGCTACTTTCAGGGACAAAAATGACCTCTCTGAATACATTGTATTCATAACCTGACCACGCTAATCTCATTCTCATACTAATACCATTTGGATTCCTGGTTGGGTAATATGTGGTGCTAGGCTCAAATTACTGAACTTTAGCTTTTATTGTTTCTCTGTTCTTGACTTATTTGGATGAAGCCATTTCTCTTGAGTACTATCATCATGAGTAACTAACTGGAATGGTTGTCCTGCCACAGTAGTGATGGTTGTTCTCAAGGGTTCTGGCACTTGGCAATCTGTTAGGGTTTTGAGCAGGATGTGCATAGCTGCATGACACCTTTCTGTACGCTGTCAATCAATCAATCAATTGTGTTTATTGATGTTAGTTTAAAGAGAATTTGTGTGAATCAGTAAATCTCCCAATGTTTCTCTTTGGTGAATACTGCAAGTCTGCAACAGGGATTTTTTTTCCTCCTGGCTTTTATTTTGGGGGAATATCCTCTAGGTGCATTAACACCCCGATGTTGATTCTCACTCGAACACTTCGTTAACATTCACATGACACAGCCTAGAATCCCTGGGACTGGAATCTCCTGCATATCGTGGACATTCTTAAATTGAGTTCATATATAATTAAACTGTATTTTTTTCATTTTAGTAGTTTCAGCATTGAGGAAATAACTAGATAACTCGAAGTATCAGATTGCACACCCAGTGTCTATGTGGGACTGATATACTGACCATTGTGGTCACTCAGTACAAGAAATGCCAAACCATTCGTCTTCCAATTTAACAAATGTATTTACAGCAAACTAACTGATGAAAGTCTGTGCTCACAGTTTTTCTGGACCAGATTTCTATCAACCAGCAACCCCCTAGTGTATACCATTCTTCAGCACTAATCTCAAGTGTTGTTAAATATGTGGACCATGGGCTGCGTGTGCTTTTCCTTTATGTTACCCTAGTACTACAGCCATCAATTTTACATAGATGAAATTTGAAAGTTCATGTCGATCGGTCACTTCGTGTTAGTGTTACTCATGCAGCTACTTTGCTATGTAGTTTAGTATCCAATTTTTTATGCCCGTACTAGAGGTCACAGCTTTTCATCTTCTGTTAGCCGTTTAGTCCATTTAGTGTTAGTCAGGCAGCTGCTTTGCTACTATCAAGGACAAAAATGACCTCTCTGAATAGTGAATACATTGTGTTCATAACCTGACCATGCTAATCTCATTCTCATATACTAACATTATTTGGTTCGTGGTTGTTGACATGTGGTGCTAGGCTCAAATTACTGAACTTTAGCTTTTATTGTTTCTTTGTTCTTGACTTATATTTGGATGAAGCCATTTCTCTTTAGTACTATCATCTTGAGGAACTAACTGGAATGGTTGTCCTCCCACAGTACGTGATGGTTGTTCTCAAGGGTTCGGTGCCTATGGCATTTGGAGGTACCCAGAAGCTATTGCCTATTAAGGACAATGTCATAAGATGTGTGTCAATTGGTGCTGAACCGGGGATTGATACCTGTTGTGTGGAACTGGAAGTTGGATGCAGACGTGTTGAGTGCCTCCTAGCATGCTTGTGCTATCTTAAATTATTGCCTTGAGATCCGTCTATATTATCTTGGTTGGTTCTTTGGGTATGCTAACCGTAGCTTGAAATGGTTTGTTGTTTGTTAACCTAGCGAAAATCTGCCAAAGCTAGTGTTGCTTTTCAGACTAGCCTTTTTTCAGTTGTGATTTACTGTCCTGGTATAGTAGGAAGAGCTTTGCTGGTGTGCCGGCTGTTTCTTCTTCTAGATCCAAGCAAAGTACATGGTGGTTGATTGGTATTGAAAAAGGAGAAGGAAGATGCATTGCAGACTTGTTGCTGTTGGTGCTGGACCTACTCTTTGTTGCTGCCTAACCTGGAAAGAGAAACAACTTCTGCTGCCCGAGCATTGTTTCTTGTGCATCACAATTTCAAGCACATTGCGTCGTTACCTTACCTAACCATCAATGTTAGCTGCATAAGCACTGACTTTGCTGCTTTTCTTGGCAACTCGAGCCTGGACTGACTGCCCATGCGACATTGCTCGTATGAATTTTCAATGTGATAAAAATGAACTTTTGATGGAGCCAAGGAAAAATCTCTTGATGGACTCTTGATGGAGCAATTGTCAGCCACTCACAACTTTGAGTGTAAAATAAGGAACTCTTGATGGACTGGAGACAAGGAAAACAACAAATTATTTCTCGACAAAAATAAATAAATAAAAGGCTGATTTTTAGGCCATTTTTCACAAGAAGAAAACATGCAGCGTGGTGTTTGGCAACCACGGCGGACGGTGTCGGTCGGTCAGGCCACCATTTGTATTCGCGCCCATCTCCTCTCCCTCCTCAGATCCGCCAAACCCGCGAGGCACAGAGATCGCCGATCGCCACCTCGACATACGCCATGGCCGCGGCCTCGCCTCCGCTCCTCCCCACCACGGTGGTCCCGGCCGCCGCACCATCCCCCACCCCCACCCCCGCGCCCATACCCACGGCCCTCTCCTCCGCGGACGCCACCGATACCAACCCAGCGGCGATCCGGGCGTTCCTCTCCCGCCTCGTCGACACCACCCGTCGCGCGCTCTCCGGCGCGCGGCCCTGGTCCGAGCTGGCGGATCGCTCTGCGCTCTCCCGCCCAGACTCCCTCGCCGAGGCCACCTCCCGTCTCCGCAAGAACCTCGCCTACTTCCGCGTCAACTACGCCGCGGTCACCGCGCTGTGCCTGGCCGCGTCCCTCCTCGCGCACCCGTTCTCGCTGGCCGCGCTGCTGGCGCTGCTGGCCGCCTGGTGCCTCCTCTACGTGCTCCGCCCCGCTGACGCGCCGCCCGTCGCCGCGTTCGGCCGCACCTTCTCCGACCGCGAGGTGCTCGGCGGGCTCGTCGCCGCGTCCGCGTTCGTCGTCTTCCTCACGTCCGTGGGCTCGCTCATCTTCTCCGCGCTAGCGCTGGGCGCGGCGGTCGTGTGCGCGCACGGTACGTTCCGTGTGCCTGAGGACCTGTTCCTCGATGGGGTTGTTGACCAGGGTGCTGGTGGCGCTGGTAACCCGCTGCTGTCGTTCATCGCCTCCGCCACCGGAGGCCGTGTCTGATGAATCTCAGAGAACTGAGATCTAGATGCACACTATCATGAGTGTGACAGGTCATTATCATTTCTTTAATTTCTTGATCGATTATGCGAAACTATGCTACTCCCTCCATCCCAAATTGTAAGTCGTTCCAAGAATCTTGGAGAGTCAAACTTTTTCAAATTTGACTAAAATTATAGAGAGAAACACAAAAATTGATGACATCAAATAGGTATAATATGAAAATATAACTAATGAAGAATCTAATGATACTTACTTGGTATGATAAATATTATTATTTTGTTATATAAATTTGGTCAAACTTGAAAAACTTTGACTCTCCAAAATTCTTGGAATGACTTACAATTTGGGATGGAGGGAGTACAACACAAAAGAAACCTTAACTGGAGTACACAAGGAAATGAAACATTGGATTTACTAGTCTGGTCGATCTAGTGGTGTCCCGTGTATGAGAACCAGAAAACCAGAAAAATATTCTTGTTATGTCTTGTTATTTAATATAGCATTATATATCCGTATTTTATGATTACCTATTATGCTATAATAAATAATCAATAAACATACTAAATTGTGTTCAACTCGTATTGGTAAAAGATACGGAAATGCTACGGTGCGGGCCTCCGTTCCTCCAGACGCCACCTTCTGAAAAAAAAAGTTTGTATCTTCGCCTCACATGTGGCTGTCCGCCCACCCTGTGCGCCACCGCTATCGCGCGCCACCCGCCCTCTACGCACCGCCGCCCGTGCCGCCCCCACCCTGCCCTCTCGTGCGCCGTTGCCGTTGCACATCGGCGACCTGCATGCGCCACCCACCCACCCACCCCTCAGCGCCACCGCCGCCCCGTGCCGCCCCCCACACCCGTCCTTTGTGCGCCGCCGCCGCCTAGCTCCACGTTGCCGGCGAGCACACCAATGACCTCCACGTGCCGACGAGCCTCCATTTGCTGAAGCAGGAAGAAGATGTTTGCGCTGAAAGAGCATGTTGGAAACATATGTTTCAAGTGTTTTCCGAGGTATGTTGTAGGCGTTTTATATCGATGATGCAAAAGTAGATCGGGATGTTGTAAAAGTAGATCGAGATGTTGCACATGTTGCAATGGCTATACACATATGTTTCAAGTATATGCTCCAAATATTTCATTTGTATCATACGTATGTTGCAAGTGTTTTTATCTGGATATTGCAAAAGTAGATCTAGATGTTACATATACATGCATATTGCAAGCATATGTTTCAAGTGTTTCAGGTGTTTCATACATCTGTTACAGGTGTTTCATCTGGATGTTGCATATATTTTGCAATGGTTTTCAAGTGTTTTTCAGGTGTTTTTGCAAGTATTTCATACGCATATTTCAAGTGTTTCATCTATCTTCTTTTGTTGTTGTAATTGTTGCATCCGGATGTGTCAAAAGTAGATCGGGGTGTTGCACATGGATTCATGTGGAAAGCGACTGGCGGCGCGGGCAACGTCCGGGGCAGTGCGGACGACGTCCAAGGCGGCGCGGGCCTGCTGCTAGGGTGCTCGGTCGCAAGTCTGACACTGCTGGGGCGCTCGCTTACTCGATGTGTGGGCTCCTTCTCTTTGCACGCGGGGCACCATCCGATGCTAGCGCCCCGAATCGGATGTCCGTGCACTAGCAAGTTCTTAAAGATATGGTTGCCAGGGCGGTTTGATTTGTCTCACCTATCGGACTTAGAGTTGATGCCTTGCCTTCATCGGACCATGGACTACACACTCAAATTGCTACTATTATGCAACAAGGATCCTCACATGCTACCTTAGGTATGATTTTGTCTATCATGTGGTGTCTTTGGAAAGCACGCAATGGTCATAAATTTAACAACATAAATTGGTCAGTTTCTAGAGTTCTACAAGAGGCAAATGCAATTGACCTCGCTCCTGTTCGCTTGGTTGATAAGCCATGACTGAAAAAACTGGTGGCTAATTTGTTGTGAGGGAAAAATATTGTTTGTTCGCTGAAAAAGTATGGATTATAAGCCAAGTGAACAGGGCTAAAGCTTATTGCATGGCTATTGAGGAGGACCCTGTTATGCATATTCCTCCACAACCTAGGCCCACATGCTTACAAAGTTCAGTTGGTCCTAGAATTTTCTGTGATGACTCTATAGGCATACAAGGTGCCACCACGCCAAACCAAACAGGCATTGGGATTTTCATTCTCAAAACCCCTGCAAGAAGTGTTTCCCATGCATCTTTTTTCCAGGTAGCAATTCCCCAGATTTTGGAGCCCTTGGAGGCTGTAACTCTCGCCCTCCTTTCTCGGTGCCAAGCTGGCTATGGCACTCAACTTGCAGGAAGCAACTCTCTGTACTGACAATCAGGTGCTAGCTCTGTTCGGCACGACTTATTTTGGCTCCGGTTGATTTGAATAGCTGATTTGTTGTGAGAGAAAAATATTGTTTTCTGGCTGGCTGATTCTGGCTGATAAGCTCAAGCGAACAGAGCGCGCTGGTTCACATCAAACTCATCTAGGTCATTGGACACTACGGCCTCTACTTTCTGAATTACATGAGATCAGCCAAGTCAGAAATCTCTCATTCATCAAGATCGGAAGAGAGTCAAACAAAACAACTGACACACTTGCCAAAAAAGCAAGGAGTGCTAGAATCCAAACTGTTGTCTTCTCTCTTCCCTCAAGTTTTGGAACATTTCGAATGGGGGCAATCTTAGCCCTAATGTGTACTTTGTTTGTGATACAATAAAAATTTAAATTTTCAAAAAAAAAAAGGTTGCAAGCATTTTATTATGTTTGTTAGGGACACTGGATTTGGGCTTTACTTGGCGATGGTGTAAAGAAAATTTCAGCACGAGTGCTTACAGAAAAGGCAAAAGATTGTAATGTCTTATTTTTCTTATATGTGCAAATAGGATTTTTGTGGAAACGTTAAATCAAAATAACTTTGGCGATGATGTATAGAAGAAAAGGCAAAAGATTATAGTATGTATAATATGTGCAAAGAGGAGTTTCCTGGAAACAAAAAATAAAAGGCAAAAGATTATAGTATGTCTCATGTTGCAAACATGAGTTTTCTGGAAAAATAAAAGACAGCGCCCACCGTGGGGCTCGAACCCACTACCACAAGGTTAAGAGCATTGCGCTCTACCGACTGAGCAAGGCAGGCTTGGCTGGTAGTAATATCTCCTTCTCTGATGACACTGACAAAGCCGTTGGGGGCATTTAATTTTTTATCATTATTATGGATGACACTATAACATGTGTTACTGATATATGAGTCACTGACATAGTATTTTATATACCACTTACCCCGTAAGTCTGATAAAAAGTTAATTATTCCGCTGGCATCTCCTTGGCCAATTCCTTCCCTCAGCGCTGTAATCGCTCGGTATATTGTGCTACGAGACTACTATTACTACTGCGTTTATCTTATTACGTTGGACCTGCTTTTTGACGATGATGTAGTAAAAAAAAGTGTATTTGCACTTGCAAGTGCTATCAAGGAAAAAAGATTCACGTGCGTCTAAATGGAACCAAGCTAGGTAGAGACCTAGTAGGTAATAGTGGAGGACTCACACAAATTAAAAGTGTTGCGCAACCATTACAACATATAGTCATATAGAGTTCCATGGATCGATACGTGGTGGAGGCACAGGGAAAAACACTAGAGAAAACTTGATGCGCTAAAATCAAGGTCTAGCGGAGGCACTACCTATGCAATATCAGGGCCGTACCTACAAATTGGAGGCCCCCTGTGTGAAACATAAGATAGGGCTGTAAAATCTAAGAAGCCAAGCCAAGCAGGTCGGCCAGCATTGGACACCGAGCTTACGTCCTTCTGGTCCAATTAGCTAATCGATAATCTAAGACCTATGTTGTAATGTTGCATTTTATTTCTTCTATCTAATAATTGATCAACCATTGTTAATTAGTACTTTGGAGGCCTTTAAAATTTGGAGGCCCTGAACAGTTGCACAGCTTGCTCCTGCTAATCTACGGGCCCGGCCATATTGAGTGGTACTTGTCTGGTGCTTGATGCTCTTTGATGCACTACCTATGCTCTTGTTCGGCTTTCCTGGTTCCAATGCACCAGGGTAAATTTTGTTTTTACCACTCAAAAGTCTAAGATTTATCATACATCTTTATATAAAAAAAATATATGCACTCTTTTAGTTGTGCACTAGAGTCCATTTATTTCTAGCTTCGCCCTGTATGTACTATGACTTCTTGATGCGCAAGTGTGTACGCATGAGTAATTGTGGGTCTGAGTTACTATTCATCATACATTATATATACTGTTTTTTTTCCCAACCAGCCTAAAAGTTTTAAGTTGCTTTTCAATGTATATAAGCGTCAAGAAACACAATGACCTAAAAGAACGTACTAGAGTTTTATATTATCTATTATCTATAAAAAAAGAAGTTTCTTGGAAACGTAGTACTAGTTTTAAGTTACTTTTCTTTATCCTAATGTCAATTATTTGTTGTTGACAGCGGACTAACAGTTTAAGTGAAAGTTTTTAATAAGTTTAGCGTAGCTTGTAATCTTGTTTTTTTCTGAAAAATCGGTTAGTATTGTAACAAATGATCTAAAATCACAATAATAAGCAACACAAAAAAATCTAATAATATCCCTTGTTTCAATAATCATTGATATGCCGTCCCTCTACTCTGGCCCTGTTCGTTTCGCTAAAATTTGGCTTATGCTGATGCTTACACTGATTTATTGTGAGAGAAAAATATTGTTTGTTCGCTGAAAAATGTGGGGGTATTAACTCCTATACCCTTACGGCTAGGCTTGGGCCGGCCCAGATCAGAGGGTCCGGTCCACCAAAAGACGACGCGCGGCCCGGTCAACCTGTTCGGAGTCCCGCGCAAGGAGTCAAGACAGATTTGGCGATCAAGCAAGATCCTGGTCGGTTAGAATAGGAATCCTTATCCGACCACCTATGGTAATTGTAACTGGCTAGGATTAGTTTCTAGATCTGTAACCCTGCACCCCGGACTATATAAGGCGGGCAGGGGACCCCTCTAAAAAACATCTCTCATTGACATACAGCAATATAATCAGACGCAGGACGTAGGTATTACGCCTTCTTGGCGGCCGAACCTGGATAAAACCTCGTGTCTATCTTGCGTCACCGTCTTGTTCGTGGCTTGCGCATCTGTCTGTCGATAATCTACTACCTTGGGCATACCCCTGGGTAAACTGCCGACCATATTTCGTCGACAGTAGCGCGCTAGGTAGGGGGTGTGCGTACTGCTCTCCAAGTGAACAAGACGGTCATCATCCCTGGCTCCATGGCTACACCGAACAGCCTCACCGGCTCCGACGACTTCATCGCCATAACCACGGAGGAGGCGCGGATTCAATCTGCGTCGACCACTGCTTCACCTGCATCGGCTACGTCTTCGACCACGGTGGATATGGCTCCAACCACGGTGGATACGGCTCCGACCACGGTGGATATGGCTCCGACCACGGTGGATACGGCTCCGACCACGGTATATCTGGCTCCGACCACGCCCGCGTCATCTTCAGCCACGCCGACCACCCGTCGTCTGCTTCCCTGCTACAAAGGGAAGCAGATCGACAACACCGACCTGCTCAACTCCATTGATCGGGTCGGCACTAAACTCGCTGAAACCCTAGCTCTGGTAAGTTCGATTCAAAGTCAACCTAATGAGCAGGTAACCGCTCCCCACAACAGATCTACCCGACCAGCTCGGGCCAGTCGTCCTGCACGACTTGGTACAGATCTCGTGGTCATATCTACTCCTGAAGGGCGCTCCGCTCGTCGCCGACCAGCCTCCACGATGGGTCTCCGGCTCTCCGAGTACGAAGCCTCGATGGAGAACTACCAGGCCTAGCCCTACGGCCTGCGAAACGCTGCCTCCAACTACACGTATAATATACAACGCCGCTCGGATCTGTGTTTTATACACCGACCTCGGCCGAAGCCACGCAACTTCATCAACATGATCCGGATTGAGGACTATCAAGAAGGATCTGTCCACACAGTCCAAGAGGGTGACTCCAGCTCCTCGTCTGGCATCGCATCTAATGTCTCCGTCCACACTGAGCTCCAGCATCACTACGATGAAGGCGTCGAATACGATCTGGATATCCCAGACCACGCCCCGGGGTTCCCACAATTTCTGTCTTTTCCATCAAGGCGAGGGGATTTGATCAATGTTGTCAGTAATGACAAACCACCAACAGTCGGTGAAACAGAACAAGAAAGGATTGCACGCGAAGCACGAAATATCGACCGATTTAATCGCTGACAAATCGAAGCCAAAGCAGAAGAGGAGGCGCGACGCATAAGGGTCTAGCCACGCGACCTCAACAATGCCTTCAACAGGGTAGGGGACAAACAGGTCTTTAGGACTCCAAGCGCCAACGTAGTCGTTGCTATGGCGACAATGCAACGGCTACCCAATACCCCGAAAACTCAAGCAGTTCACGATGAAATACAAGCCTATCTGACGGCTGCTATGGCCCAGACCGCAGAGATTGTAAATCAAGCCTGGGCTCCATCCGTCTCAGTCGAGTCAAGCCACAGCCGCTAGTACTCAAGTCGCTCACAGCCACCCAACCAACGTGGCTCACGCAACAACGACCCATCAGACAACCGTCAAGGTGGAAACGGTGGCCATGATGGTGGTCGAGATGACAACCGCCGTCGGGAGGACAACCGCCGCAACGTCTGGGACGACAACCGCCGAGACAACCACGATAATCGCCGCGATAACCATAGTTGCATGGCTAATCTAGATGGCAACCGAGATCACCGCGATGGCAATAACGATCTCCGCCATTACCTCGGAGGACGTGATCTGCGCGATCGCATCAACTAGAGAGCCAATGATCATGCATCCCATGAAAGCTATCGCCGTATGGAATATGATACTGCCCATGGCCCGCCGGGTTTGAAGCAGTTTACTCCGCACCTTCGCCAAGTCATATGGCCCAAGAACTTCAAGCTCGAAAAACTTCAGAAGTACGACGGCAAGGAGAACCCTGAATTATGGGTCATGCTCTACGAAACTACGTGCAGATCAGCCATGGCTGACGAGCACGTCATGTCTAACTACTTTCCAGTCGCTGTTGGCCACGCAGGTCACCAATGGCTGGTCAGCTTGCCGGCAAACTATTTTGATTCTTGGCAAGAGCTCAAGCAAGCCTTCATCGACAACTTCATTGCTACTTGCGAGCAACCCGGCAACAAATATGATCTGCAGCAGATCCGAGATTGGAAGGATGAGCCACTACGAGAGTACGTCCGGCGTTTCTCGGAGATGCGCATCAAGGTCCCATCAATCTCCGACAACGAGGCAATCGAGGCTTTCATCATTGGCCTACGCTTCCACGACGCCCTAAGGGATAAGCTCCTCCGCAAGAGACCTGAATCAGTTATAGCGCTCCTGGCCACTGCTAAGAAATATGCGGACGCCGACGATGCTAAAAAGATAATTGTCAAAGAAGCAGCAAGGGTTCTGCGCTCTGACCACCCCCACACCGCGACGACTACCGCGGCAACCGTGGTCGGAGTGACAATTTTGATTGCCGCAACCAGCGCAATGACTCCCACGACCACCGCGACCAACGTAATCAGCGGTGTAACCGCCGTGACGATTACAGGGGCAAGCGTGCTCGAGAAGACGGCGGCGAGGTCAACACCGTCAAAAAAGGTGGTGGACGTCGTAACTACGAAGAAGACTACACCAAAGCATCGAAAGGGCCCTGCTAGCTCCATCCCAAGTCAAACCACACCATGGAGAATTGCTGCGTTCTCAAGTCTATCTACACGCGTCAACAGGCTTTGGATACGTCCGACAAGCCTAACGACGTAGGGGAACAGCGCAACGAGGACAACGACGATGAAGACGCAGATCCCCGTCACAAGTATGTCAAGCCAACCGATCGCGTGCACACCATCATTGGCAGCAAAGTGTCCATCGAGACCAAACGAGAATGCAAGCTGCTCGCCCGTGCTTGCTTGAACGTGGCCAACACCGACAACCTCATCGACGATCCACGGCTCCCTCCTTGGTCTCACCGCGAAATCTCCTTCAGCAGAAAAGACCAATGGGCCGCAATACCTGAACCAGGACGTTTTCCCCTAGTCCTCGATCCTTGTATCAACAAAGTTCAATTCGACAGAGTGCTGATTGACGGCGGCAGCTCCATCGATATACTTTTCAAGAACAGTCTGCTGGCCCTAAAGATAACCCAGGCGAATCTCAAGCCATACGAGGCACAGTTCTGGGGTGTTCTCCTCGGACAGAGCTCTACACCTCTCAGGCAGATCACGTTACCTGTGCAGTTTGGGACCCCAAACCACTTCCGCACCGACTACGTCAACTTCGTGGTCGATGACTTCGACGGCACCTACCATGCTATCCTTGGTCGACCATCGCTCACCAAGTTCATGGCCATACCTCATTACAGGTATCTGGTGCTCAAGATGCCTACCGAGAAAGGAGTTCTAACCCTCAGGAGTAACGTGTACGCAGCTTATACCTGTGAAGACGACAGCTTTAAAATAGCAGAGGCTCACGACCTCTCTATTCGCATGGCCGAGACCATCCTCGACGCCAAGAAGACCTCGGCCGACCACCTAGAGATCCCAGAGCTCGAGGCTCCACGCAAGAACGTCAAGTCCATGGAGCACAAGGTGATCTTGCTGGTCGACGGCGATCCCAGCAAAACGGCCCTTATCAGGGCCAACCTAGATCCCAAATAGGAAGACGCGCTCGTCAGGTTCTTGAGGAGCAACGTGGATGTGTTTGCATGGAAACCTGCTGACATGCTCGGTGTACCTCGGAACTTGATCGAGCACTCCTTGAATGTCAATGGCAAGGCCAAACCTATCAAGCAGAAGCTACGATGGTTCGCTCGCGATAAAAAGGAGGTGATTAGGGTAGAAGTTACACGGCTTTTGGCAGCCGGATTTATCAAAGAAGTGTATCATCCGGAGTGGTTAGCTAACCCAGTTCTTGTACGCAAAAAGAATAATAAATGGAGAATGTGCGTTGATTACACTGATCTCAACAAACACTGCCCTAAGGACCCCTTTGGCTTACCTCACATAGACGAGGTCATAGATTCAACCGCCGGTTGCGAGCTGCTTTCCTTTCTCGATTGCTACTCTGGTTATCACCAGATCGCTCTAAAAAAGGATGACCAGATCAAGACATCTTTTATCACGCCTTTCGGCGCCTACTGCTACACGACCATGTCGTTCAGGCTCAAGAACGTCGGGGCTACCTACCAACGCGCTATACAGGCCTGCCTCAAAGACGAGATAAAAGACGACCTCATCGAGGCTTATGTTGATGATGTAGTTGTCAAAACCAAGGAAGCACATACCCTTGTTGACAACCTGGAACGCACCTTTGCAGCCCTTAACACATTCCAATGGAAATTAAACCCAAAGAAGTGTATCTTTGGTGTTCCTTCTGGCATACTACTTGGCAACGTCGTCAGTCACGACGGCATATGCCCTAACCCGGAGAAAGTCAAAGCTGTCTTGGACATGAAGCCGCCCAAAAAGGTAAAGGATGTTCAGAAGCTTACCGGATGCATGGTCACTCTCAGCCATTTCATATTAAGATTAGGCGAAAAGGGATTACCGTTCTTTAAACTGCTCAAAGCATCCGAGAAGTTTGAGTGGTCGGAGGAAGCAAACGCTGCCTTCACATAGCTGAAACAATACCTTACGTCACCTCTGGTCCTTACTGCTCCCAGAGAAGATGAAACACTCCTGCTTTACATTGCGACGATTAATCGAGTGGTCTCCACTGCCATGGTGGTCGAGCATGACGAGCCCAGCCACATCTACAAGGTACATTGACCAATCTATTTCATCAGTGAGGTGCTCAATGAATCTAAGACCAGGTACCCACAGATTCAGAAATTGATCTACGCCATACTGATAACATCCCAAAAGTTGAAACATTACTTCGACGGATATCGTGTGGTGGTCATGACTGAGTACCCTCTACGAGACATCATTAGCAACAAGGATGCGAATGGGCGCATCGTCAAGTGGGCAATGGAGCTATGCCCCTTCTCCTTGGAATTCACAAGCCGTACTACAATCAAGTCTCAGGCGCTCATCGATTTCATCGTCGAGTGGATAGACTTAAGCACGCCTACCTCTCAGGGGCCCGACGAGTATTGGAAGATGTACTTCGACAGTTCTCTCAACATCGATGGCGTAGGAGCAGGAGCCTTTTCGTGTCACCATCTAAGGAGCAGCTCCGGTATGTCCTCAGGATTTATTTCCCAGCATCTAATAATGCCACCGAATACGAAGCATGCCTACATGGTTTGCGCATTGCGGTTAAGCTCGGTGTTAAACGTCTCTATGTCTACGGAGACTCGGCTCTGGTCATCAACCAACTCAACAAGGACTAGGACACGGCCAGTGAAAGGATGGATGCATACTGCAAATCGATCAGAAAGCTGGAAGGCAGGTTTTATGGCATCAAGTACACACACGTGGTCTGGGACAAAAATCAAGTAGCAGATGCGCTGTCAAAGTTAGGATCATCCCGAGCCAAAGTCCCACATGGCATATTCGTCCAAGACCTGCTCACGCCTTCCATCGAGGAGGAAGATCCCATGGTCGACAAGCCTCTAGACAAGCAATTGGTGGCTACGGTTTCGGCGTCGAGCACCACTGAGCCACCTCCGACCACGCATGAGCCCGACTGGAGAGAACCTTTCATCAAGTACCTGACAGATGGCAACGGTTACACTGATCAGATAGAAAACGAGCGCCTGATGCGTCGTAGTAAGCAGTATCTGCTCGTCGATGGCAAGTTATGGCGTAAGAACACAAAGGAGGAAATCTTGATGAAGTGTATAACCCGAGAGGATGGCGAACATCTCCTGGACCAAATCCACTCCGGCTCCTACGGCAACCACGCAGCCTCGAGAACGCTGGTCGGCAAGGCTTTCCGAGCAGGGTTCTATTGGCCGTCAGCGGTAGCTGATGCAGAGAAGCTAGTCCGGCACTGTGAGGGTTGTCAGTTCTTCGCCAAGAGAATCCACATACCAGCACATGAGATCCAGACAATACCAGCCTCTTGGCCCTTCGCATGCTGGGGACTGGATATGATCGGGCCCTTCAAACCGGCTCCTAGGAAATTTACATGTGTCTTTGTGCTGATCGACAAATTTTCTAAATGGATAGAGTACATGCCTTTGGTACAGGCATCCTCAGAAAAGGCTGTTACATTCCTCGACCAGGTCATCCACCACTTCGGCATACCCAACAGCATCATCACTGATCTGGGTACTCAGTTCACCGGGAACGCTTTTTGGGACTTCTGCGATGAAAGGAGCATAGTAGTAAAATACATCTCGGTAGCGCACCCTAGAGCTAATGGACAGGTCAAGTGGGCAAACGGTATGATTTTGGACGCATTGAAGAAGAGGATGTATAGAGAAAATGACAAAGCTCCCGGAAGATGGCTCAAAGAGTTACCAGCCGTGGTCTGGGGCCTCAGAACTCAGTCCAGTCGTAACACCGGCGTCTCACCATACTTTATGGTTTACGGCGCTGAGGCAATCCTCCCAGCAGATATAGCTTTCAGATCAGCACATGTAGAGAACTTCGACGAAGGCAAGGTCAACGAAGTACGGGAGCTAGAAGTGAATAGTGCAAAAGAGAAGCGCTCGATTCTTGTGTACGTACAGCTAAATACCTTGCTGTTTTGCATAGGTACTACAACAAGAACGTTAAAGAGCGGTTCTTCGTGGTCGAGGACCTGGTCCTGAAGTGAAAGACGAATCAGGCTGGTGTCCATAAACTCACAACTCCATGGGAGGGGCCCTTCATGATCAAGGAAGTCACACGACCAACGTCTTACAGGTTAGCTCACCTAGACGGTACGGACGTACCAAATTCATGGCACATCGACAAGCTTAGGCGTTTCTATGCTTAACTACTGAGATATGTACTCCTCTTGTACTTTCGATTTAATTCAATAAAGCTATTATGATTTCTCCGACCACTATGATTGTGTCACTTCAAATTTTACGGTTATTCTAACTTAGCCAGTCAAAGCCGACCACCATTCCTTCACGGGTTTTCAGAGCAGGCCCTGTCTCCGGTTCCTCTCAACGCGTGCATGGGATCCGCTCTCTACGCTACGGGTGATCGGTAGGTCCCCCCTGGTTTGACTTGTTCGCGTCTACGTGTGCACAGGTCACACACCTCACACTCCGACCACATGCCAAATTAGGGCCGTACAAACTTTTCAGGATGACGTGTCGAGTAAACTGGTACAACTAAACAGAACGCTAACATGTTCTCACTTAGTTACGCCAACACGAGTTTCAAGCTTAAATACGTTTTATACAAAACAAATAAGCTTATAATGATATACAGTTATGTTATTACAAGCTTGCCTAAAGAGGTACAAGTTTACAATAACACAACTACATCCTTCTTCTACAGCTCTAGCCTATCCTATTGGCTGGTCAGGGCACGCGGCACCTGCTGCTCGCTACTTCCAACATCCCGCTCGAGTCTTGAGGACTCTTGTATTGGTCGAGCTAAAGAGGATGGCCCCCGCCAATGCCTGGCTGGTCGAGACCGTAGGCTTCACCGGTTGGCTCACAACTGATGGCGTTTCCAGCTGGCTTGTTGATGGCGTACCCTGTACAGGTGCTGTCCCACCTCCACATAGGTTAATGTCGCCAATTATCTTTGAAGACAGGTCTAGCTGGGTCATCCGAAGCTCCTCAGCCTTGTCTGGATTTACCTCCTTCGGGTACCCAGCCTCTAGGCACTTGAGATCGATCAGGGGGGTAGTGGGCACACACTATGCTTAGCACATGTGCGCCTGTGTACTCACCCGCCTCCTTCATGAAATCTTGGAACCATTCCCATGTCTTTCGGCATCTCTCGACCAGTCCAAGCTGCGGCGTCCTTGGCGCTTGCTCTGTAAGCGCTGGGTCGATAAGGTTGAGGACGGGCAAAATGCTAGTTGCCACTTCCTGGCACCGGTTCTTCCATGTGTCCTGATCCTCGCTGATCTCTAGGCATCGCACCTTTCAGCCATCACGATCTTTTATCACGGTTTCCAGATGCTTCTTGACATTGACTTTCAAAACTGCAAACCGCACAAGATATTAAAATGTCACGCCACGACAAGATAACGCAGGCAACAGAATGAGCAAGGTGGTCTGGAACACTTACTTTTCAGTTCCTCCTTCATCTTGGTTGTGCGGTCCCGGAGTTGCGACTGGTCGTGCGCCAGTTTCTTGTTGTCCTCCTTCAGGCGACCACACTCTACGGCCACACGGCTATTCTCCTCTTGGAGACGGACTACTTCGGCTTCTAAGCCTGCACTACAGCTGTTACTACCAACAATGCAACAACACGTGTCATGCACTTGCTGTGATAAAGTGACAACTTACTTATTTTTTCCTGCTCTCTGTTACTGAGCTGGACGACCAGGTTCTGGTTCTGTGCCTCTTGCTCCGTCCTCTCCTGGTTGGCGGCTTCAAGTTGGTGGCACAAGCGTTCCACCTCGGCCGCCAGTTCTCTATTGCTTGCTGTGATCCCCTCAATCTGGTCGAAGCACTTCTTTCGGTACCTTGCGGTCTTCATCAAGTCCTGCATGTAAAAAAAGCTAATTCAAATAGTTTGACTGGATAGCAGGATCAAGTGGTCAAGCCAAACATACCTGGACTTCCGTCACTAGACGTTTTACCGCTCGTTCAACTTTCATGGTCTCTTCGACCTCTGGGATTTCCTCATGCATAACCCATTGGTTGTTCCGCCAGCGCGACACATATACATGTTGTCGCTTGTCCTAGGGATGGCCCATGACCTCTTCTACTTCGTCCTCTTTGGCCTCTTGTTCGGGGTAGCGGCGCTGGTCTGGAGTTTGCAGTCTCTGCGATCACTATGGCTTTCCCATGGGCCGTAGCATCGGCAAACATGCTCTGTGCCACCTCCGGCTGCTGCTCCTCGGTTTGGTCTGATACCCTTGGCGCTGAAGTATCCCCCTCAGTAGGGTTATTGCTCGGAGCACTTGTACTTGGCTCGACTCTCCCCTCGACCAACTGCTCGGGGACTGTCATCTGGCCGCTCGTCTGTTGAGGCTCCGACGGACTTTCTGCTACAGGTTCCTCCATAGCCGGCTGCTAGGTAGTTTTCTCCGCCATTGCTGGCGGAGCCATGCCGCACCTAGCTAGTTGGTCAGGATTTTTGGTGGACACCGACCTAATATATCAGAGATAAGTTCAGAAGACAATAGTATTCAATATAAATTGTAAGCTTACGTTAAGGTTACAAATACTTACAGCTTGGAAGCACGGAATGATGTGGCGAAGGCGCGTCTCTTCGTCCGTGCTTGCTCCACGTGCTCTGCGGGTGCCACCAGGTCTCTTTCCATGACCAGTATCGGCGTCGGGGCTTGATGCTCGACCCCTTTGCCGCTTGTCCTCTGCATTGCAGTGGTCGGTGATGCGAGTCCCACTGGCACGGAGGAGCCACCCTGCTCCGTTGACTCCAGTTGTCTCCTCCTCTTTCTAGGGACGAGTCAGAAGATGTCTGCATCCTCTGTTTCATCATCTGATAGTGTAAAGATGGCCTGACGACGCTTGCTGGCCGTCGGCCGCTTGCCAGCAGCCCTGGCCATTGCCTCCTCCCCAACCCCGAGTATGGCCTAGTCGACGTCTTCGATCCTGGCGTTGGTCTGGGCGGTTGGGCCGGCACCTTACGGCCAATCCACACCAGGGGGTGGAGACACGAACACTGCTGCTCTGTCACGACCATTACTCTAGAAAACATAAAGGCGACAACACACTAAGTTTCTGTTACAACATAACTCTACGGGTACAAGGCAGCATAATTTACCTTTGGGGGAGGTCGGGCTAGCTTGAAAGCGTGCTCGATGTCGCTTAACCTGACATAATTTGGATCAGCTAAGTTGAATAGCTCTCCAATCCTGACTTTGACTTCTATCTTGTCAAGCGCCTCTTGCCTGGTCCTAGTTGGGTCTGCGCTACCTTGGTACTCATAGCCGGGATGTACCCTCCTCTGGCAAGGCTGGATCCTTCGGCTGATGAAGTTCCCGACCACGCTCGGACCATCCAGTTTCTTCTATTGGATCATCTCAAGAAGTTCTGAGATCTGTTCCAAGTGCTCGGGCTTCTCCGACCAGCTGTTCTTCTTCTCCGGAATGAACCCCACGTCGCACAATATGATCATGTTCGGCTCTTCGCGGATGTAGAATCACTTCTTGTACCAGTCGTCCAATGATGTGTTCCAAGGGCAGTGCAAGTACTGGGCCTTCATCCCATCACGCAGATTGAGGTACACACCTCTGGCTATCTTCGAGCCATCGCTTCCTTTCTTCCGCAGACAGAAAAGATGGCGAAAGAAGTCGAAATGGGGCTAGAAGCCACCATATGCTTCGCAAAGATGAATGAAGGTGGAGACAAGAAGAATCGAGTTGGGATGCAGATTGCAAATCCCAATCTCGTAATACAAACAGAGGCCCTGAAGGAAAGGGTGCACTGGAACCCCAAAACCCCGCTTGAAGAAATCTTCGAAAAACACAATCTCACCTGGTTGTGGATAGGGGTACCCTTTTCCTTCCGGCGTGCGCCATCCTGCGAGTGCCTTGTTGTGGAGTACTCCCATAATGACGAGGTCTTCGATGGTCTGCTCGTTGCTTCTTGACTTCCACCACTCCTTCGCCATGACTCCGGCTTTCTTCTGGGCGTCACTCTTCGCCATGAATCCGCCCTTGTTGATGGAGGTGGATATGGTGGATGGGTGATTGGTGATGATTTCAGAGGTATTAGGGTTGGCAAGAGGAAGAAGAAGGCTGTGGTGGCGAATGGTAATGGGGATCGGTAAAAAGTAACTTACCAGTTCTATATTATAAATAACCAAGAGTTCCACCGTTTCGTCCGCCCGAGATTCTTGGGAGACGTGCGCACGCGCCGCAGACGATTGTTTTCACAACCTCAAGATCTATGCCAATATACACGCCCCTTCGTTACCAGTGTACGCGCCTCTTCGTTGCTAGTGTGCGAGGGCCCACACTGACGCACCTCTTTACAGGTGCCAAGCGACTGTTTACTTGAAAGGACAAGAATGCAGTATGACGTGCTATACCCGTCTGCTTTTTTGACCAGACGTGTCAGATTGGACTTGACAGAGTAAGAAGATAAATAAATACACAAAATAATAGTACAAGCGGCATTCGTTTCTTCGCTGCATGTCTTGTGCTTAGGGATGGTCCAGACCACTACCGTGCTCGGGGACTGCTCCGACTACTACCGTGCTCGGGGACTGCCCCGACCGCTACTGTGCTCGGGGACTGTTCTGAAGAATGCTCGGCGATTGCTCTCCTCAGCTATATGTGATTTGTACTCGCATACAGTTAAGAGACATTTATTTAGACCTTGCTACAAGGCTTATACTTTGCCTTTCAGCAAGCTCGGGGACTACATCGGTACGATGCACCTGCCGGTGCATCTCGTATTGATTGTACGACGATTGGATTCTTAACTCCAGTAGAAATTCTTTTTAGACCCTGGCACCACGTGCCTGCGTCACCTACTACTAGGCTCGGGGACTAAGTGGGCACACTTCACCTTGCGGTGAATGCGTTTATTTAATCGACCCCTATGCTTTGACTGATTGTCAGGATTACTATCGTGCTCGGGAACTGTCCCGACCACTGCTCGGAGACCGCTCTCCTCGGCTACATATGATTTGTACTCACATACAGTTGAGAGACATTTATTTAGACCTTGCTACAAGGCTTATACTTTGCCTTCCAGCAAGCTCGGGGACTACATCGGTACGATGCACCTGTCGGTGCATCTCGTATGGCTTATATTATGATTGGATTTTCGACTTGACTGGGAATTCTTTTTAGACCCTGGCACCACGTGCCTGCGTCACCTACTACCAGGCTCGGGGACTAAGTGGGCACACTTCACCTTGCGGTGAATGTGTTTGTTTTTCGACCCCTACGCCTCTGGTGATCAAGGACGCTACGCTTCAAGACGCACTTACATTTCTTTTCAGAAATACAAGTGGGCACACTTTCCAGGACGGAAATCTTTTTCTTTTTTCTTAAGAGTACCATACATTTTTCGGACAACCTACTTCTCCGGTGACAACGGTGGTCAGAGATGTCAAGAACTCAAGCCTCACTGTTCGGAGAAGGTTAAAATGACGTGTCGCAGCATAATACATGGTGCTCAGGGACTAGTTGTGGGGGTATTAACCCCTGTACCCTTACGGCTAGGCTTGAGCCGGCCCAGATCAGAGGGTCCGGTCCACCAAAAGACGACGCGCGGCTCGGTCAACCTGTTCAGAGTCCCGCGCAAGGAGTCAAGACAGATTTGACGATCAAGCAAGATCCTGGTCGGTTAGAATAGGAATCCTTATCCGGCCACCTATGGCAATTGTAACTGGCTAGGATTAGTTTCCAGATCTGTAACCCTGCCCCCCGGACTATATAAGGCGGGCATGGGACCCATCTAAAAAACATTTCTCATTGACATACAGCAATACAATTAGACGCAGGACGTAGGTATTACGCCTTCTTGGCGGCCGAACCTGGATAAAACCTCATGTCTGTCTTGCGTCACCGTCTTGTTCGTGGCTTGCACATCTGTCTACCGACAATCTACTACCTTGAACAAACTCCTGGGTAGACTGCCGACCATATTTCATCGACAAAAAGTATTATCTTTGAGTTCGTCGTGTCTCTCAAGTCTCAACTCTCATCATATATGCACACATGTTTCATCTTTTGCCTTAAGTCCGTCTCTATTTTGCCCCCGTCTCAGTGCCTTCGTTTTGTTCTCTAGATAGAGAGAGATGCCTACGGGTCAAAGGTAAGACAAAGAGATTCCAACTGATCCAAGGTATAGTCCCACTCCTACGTTTGGCATGGCGACTGGTGAGACCTGATCCAAGGTACGTGCATTTGTTTTTGTTGCCTTTTTCCCTCGATCGGATTCCAATATTTCAATTAATTTTCTTGAACTCCTCCATTGAATCTCTATCTCTGTCTCTAGGACTAAAACATACGGATCGTCAATATCTACCCAGCAGGACCAAAACACTTATGCGATCCATATCCGGCAGACAAATAATCACCGCATCTCATGCGATCTATATCCGGTAGGCAAATAATCGCCGCATGAAGACACTGGAAGGCAAATAAATAAAATAGAATAAAATAGGAAAAGAATTATGGGAAGAGAAATGAATTTATTGGAATATCACCATGCAATGATCATGATCGTGATCCAAATCTCTTTCGTCGTCATGCGCGTTGCGTATTGACAACAAATACTTTTTTCCCCAAAAAATGAATTATTGTCATGCCTCATGCGGGCTAGGATATTGTAAGTCCAAGTATACATGTTTTGGCAAGGCAGAGCATTGATAAATTCAATTCGATGCCTAGCAATAAATTTTCAGGCTTTGAGGCAACTGATGTTTGTCGTAACTTTCAGACAACAAGCTCCTGCTTTTATTTCAGATTCATTACAATAATGAATGTATTTCTAGACATTATCATGGTATAATACACGTGAAAAATTAAATTGATATATTCATGATTTTGACTTGGCTAACAAACATATCATTCAATTTAGGTTGCACCCGTTGCAACGCACGTGCACTCATCTAGTCATGTAAATAAATTAAAACAATCTATTACTATTTATACGCTGTAGCAAGTTCGATTTCACTGTATGGTCTTTTAAATCCCCACCAAAAATCATGTCGAGCAAGGTAAGAAATCTTTTTAAACTAATATAACTTCAATTTATATGTGATGATAATAAATAATAAAAGCAAAAGTCAAGGAGAGGGATTGTCTTGGAATAATATTTTTTATTATTATTGTGGTAGTATACATATTATTGTTATATAGCAATATACTACTAGCATGTTACAAGTACTCCGTATATGACTAATGGATTATGTTTTTGTTTATATTTTTTTATTTTATTACTCCTGTTATTAAAGGGGATTACGGAGCCAATGACGGTACGGCAGACGCTGACGAAGGCACCTACTTTACGTAGGGTGTACGTCGTCTTAACGAGATGTGGGTCCATGATGTGGGACCCACGTCTCAGTCCTCGGTCTTACTACGTCATCGTAGAAAGGGGAATACGAAAGGAGGCAAGATAGGAAGGTGGCCAAGATAGAACTTCCCCTCGCGTTCCCCTCTGACCCGAGCAAAGGCGACGGCGGCGGCGGTTTCTCATCCCTCGCCGGGCCGGAGCCCGGGCGCGCCATGCCTGCACCTCGGATCTCACGATGGTATGCCCCCCCTGACCTCTCGCTCTTTGTCTCCCTCCCTTCTTTCTCGTTCTGTGGTACCGTCGGAGGAATTCTCATAGATCTGTCCCGTGCCTGTAAATTTCTCCCACCAGGTTCACGAATCTTCATGTCTACGGCCTCCTCGGGCGTCCTGGGACCGAAAGGCGGCACCTTTCGCCGCGATGCGGTGAGTTTCCAGTTTTTCTCTCTCGGTTCCTACCCTATGTCATGAACGCCCTCGGACGACATGATCAGCCCCATTGATACTTGCCCCAGGTCCGTGAGGAGGTTCAAAACAACATCTGTTCAGATCCATGGCATACCCCTGCTGTTTATTGGCAGTTCTCATCGGATCTGAATCGAAGAGACCCCGTAACAGGTGAATTTCCCACCCTTTTCCTGTTGGCTCGTGTTCTTACGTGTTTGGTGTTTCAGTTACATATATACATCATGCCATTGTTAATTCTCATGTTGTCTTAATCTCTGCATCTAGTCCGCTGCCCCGGATGCCGCCACCAGTGCCGTCTTCTCCACGCACAGCCCACTCAGGTGGCGGCAGCAGGGGCGCCGGCTCCGTCGTCAGGAGTACAAGAGCAGGGGCGGCTCTTGACGTTGTGCAGCTCCCGTGGAGGTCGGTGGCGCCATCGAAGCCAGAACTGGCAGAGGCAGCGCTGGTTTGGGCTGGGGTAGGCGGCATGTGATGCTCCGGCAATCAGTAATTATATCAGTCGCCGGCAGAGGCTCGCCATCCTTTGAGTCTGCTGGCCCTGATCCTCCTCTGCGCTCCACTGATCTCCGTATGTGTACACTGCCGCCATGCCCACACTGCCTAACCCGTTTCCTCTTCTGCCCTTATCCCTTTCTCCGTGGTGCAGTATGATGTGGATGACGGCAGCTCACACAGTGTCAGGTGGTGGGTTACAACCTTCGAATTGCCAGTTCAACAAATATCTTCCCTTTCCATGCTCTCGATTTATCAGCTTTCTGTAACAAACAATGTGAGCCATCTGCTGCTTCTTTTTTGCCTCTGATTGCCAGCAGCACTTTAGGGATCTGCTTGCTTGAAGCGGCTCATAGTTTACTCGCTGTTGAATCATACTACAGAATGCCAATGATTCTTTTCTTAACTTACCTTTCAGGCATGGAATGCAACACATGTCTGCGTAGTTTATTTTTCTCAATTTTAATCAATGGGTATAACAACGAGCATTCCAGATCACTTATAGCATGGAGCAGTACCAGGGAACATTCTAAATTTAAGTGAAGTAGAGAGCTGGAGTAAGATAATTTTGTTTGGTCTGGAACAAAATTTAACTGTTACTTTGTCTTATCTCTAAATCAGTGTTCTCATAATAAAAAATGATACATTCTTGTGTAACTCATGTGTTTTCAAAGCCTGGGCTATCTTCAATTTGTGACTAAACCCAGTTCTCGTTTGTGCAAATATTTCCTGAGTAAGCCATTCTGTCTATCAATTTTTGCAAGAGCTCGTGTTCATGTCTTCATGAGTCTGTCTATTTCCCGGATGCTTTAACCGGTCGATCTATACTGCTATTACTTAGGGCCTACTTGGTTGGCTTCCAAAATTTGCCAAGCCAAAGATTTGGCTACCAAAATTTGCCAAAAGTTGGGCAAAAATATTTGCCACTGATTTGTCAAAGTTAAATCGGAGGCATTGGCAAATTTTGGCAACAAACCAAATAGACTAATAGAGGCCAAATCCTTGGCTTGCCCAAGTTTTGGCAGCTAAAATTTGGCTATCAACCAATCAGGCTCTTAGCCGCTTTCATGAGTTTCAAATAATACCAGCTTGCAAATCAAACTGGTTTGCTTTTGCTTGTATTGATAATAGAAGGTTTAGTTGAGTTTTTTTGTTACTCCTTGCTATTTTTTTTCCTCTCATATAGCTTCCTGAGTTTCTTGTCTCAGTTTTTCTAATAGATGGTAACGTTAGATTTCATAGTGGTCCAGGTTCAAATTGGTTGCACCTGAGAGGTGACATATAAGTGCTCTGCTAATTGTGTTTGTAGCCATGCTATTGCTGTTCTAAAATTCCATTGTTCAGCCTACCCTTGAATTACAAAATGGGTAGAATGACCTACACACAACTATAAGCTAGGATGATCAAGGGTAGTTTTGTTTGGAATGGATATGCATAGAGCAGTTTGTGCATCTTAGAATATAAGGCTAATATCTGTTAATGTGGCCATCTGCTCATGAGACCTCAACAAATTTTATAAAATAATATAAAGCAATATGTGAATCTTAGGATTTAAGGTAAATATCTGTTATGTGGCAATCTGCTCATGAAAAAAGCTATGTTTGTTTAGATTTTTTTTTTGACATGGTGTCATTGACATGCACTGTGCTCCCAGGGGCTCTAAATACCATCTATTTGCTACCTTGTCATTATTGATAATGTTTTGTATCCATTTGATTGTGCGATTTGGTATGAACTTGGAGTATGTGATCACACGTTCTTTGACTATGGGCAGCTATCCCTTTCTTCGAAACAAGATTTATTTGACTTGACAACCTCTTATTGTCAATAAATTATTTTCCATAATTGAATTTCCAGTCATAACCTGTTTACTGCAACAATTTAGGCAAGATATAGTATTTTCATTTTTTTTTTAATTTTGGTCCTAGATGCCTTTTAACTATTGGTTTTGCCTGGATTATTTACGATCTTGTGCGTATCTAACTTTCATTTGCTGTGCTATTTGTGCTATAGCTACTTGTCTATACTTCAACTTCGACAACATAGTCAACAAAATCTGCATGACGTTTTGTTATACTTGGAAGCAGTTTCATTGTTGCCCTGGTTATGCGTGATGCAAAATGCAAACAAGAAATATATGCCCCAGTTTAATTGTTTATACTGAAGCTTTCTATGCCTTTTGCAGGTTATTTAACCGCTCACAGCTCATTGTGTGTTCGTGCTGAGTGTTGCAAAGTTTTTAGATGTGCACACTGGTTCCTTCAGGTTCTTTTCTCTGTCCCCCTTTCCTTTGTGTTCTCTTTTAAAAGAACTGCAGCTACCATGGTTGATTCCAATGGAAAATAAATGTTGAACTCTTATCAGTTTTTATGCTATATCCTAATATGAAATGATGCCCCATCCATACAAACCGGGACAATTACTTGCTAGCTAATCATCCTTCCCCCCTCATTTCAAAGTACAGTCGTACTGATGAACAGTAGTATTTGAATGGTTGTACTGTATCCATTCGGATGTATAAGGGTCAGCAATTAGCATGACCAATGCATTTATACTAATCTGAAGGGCGGGCCTGGTGCAAGCGGTAGAGTCTTACCGCCTGTGACCGGAAGGTCCCGGGTTCGAGTCGCGGTCTCCTCGCATTGAACAGGCAAGGGTAAGGCTTGCCACTAATACCCTTCCCCAGACCCCGCACAGAGCGGGAGCTCTTTGCACTGGGTACGCCCCTTTTTTTTTAATGCATTTATACTAATCTGCCTTTTACATGGATGCATAATGCCTCTATTTTTTCTTTTACTATTGTTGTTACTCTATTTATTACTGTTTAGACCTTGATATTGCCTTCATTTCTGTATTGATGTTGAGAGTAGTTGCACAATAGTGAACACTTTTTTATCAAACATGCAAACCTGTGCGTAGTGGAATCCTAAGCCAGGATAGTAACGTGAAGAGAGGCAGAGGAAGACCAAAGTTGACTTGGGTAGAGGCAATAAAAGGAGACTTGAAAGGATGGAATATACCCAAAGACTTAGCCTTAGATAGGAGTGCTTGGAAGACAGCTATTCACGTGCCTGAACCTTGATTGCTTCTGCTGGGTTTCAACTCTAGCCTACCCCAACTTGTTTGGGACTTAAAGGCTTTGTTGTTGTTGTTGTTGTTGCAAACCTGTGCGTCATTATATTAAGAAAGAAAGGATTCTAGACAACTCGTGCAACCCCTATAGGGGCAAAGAAGTTACAGTAAGGATTCACCAACAAACCTTAACCACAACCAGTGACCATGAGCAAAACAATTATGACCACATGCTTTGGAGCCCTTTGGTGCAATAGTGAACACTTTTATCCAACTTTTCTCAAGTATCAAATGTTACCTATTCATTTGAACTTTTCCAGAAAAAGGAATTTGCTATCTCCAAGAAGAGTGAACAAGAAGAATTTAAAGGTAAATCAATGTACACATGGTGATCCCCCTTTTAGCACAAATGATCAATTCTAATAAGGGCGATAAAAATTGGATCTCCAAGGCCATAACTTTCCATGAGCCCAGGTTCTTTGTATAAGATTAAAAAAATAATTTACAGCAACAACTGATTTTACCTGGTCTGATAGTCTTACAATCTATATGTCCTCTCTTCATCATAAGTAAGCTACTTGGGACAATACTGTTCTCTATAGATTCTGATCACTACAGATGGATAATTTTGCCATATGGCAACAGAACATAACTACATATGAATAGCTCTACTGCAATTGGAATCTTCATGCCATGGATATGTTTATATTTACTCCCTCTATTCCAAATTTTAAGTCATTTTGGCTTTTGTAGCTATATACATAGCTTTTACTATGCACCTAGATATATGCTATGTCTAGGTACATAGTAAAAACCATTGTATCTAGAAAGGCTAAAATGACTTATGATCTAGAATGGAGGGGGTATATAATAACATTTAACTGTTTACTTGGAATTATAGAAGGTGATGATACCCAATTATATCATATTATTTGGTTGTTTACTTAGGATACAGAAGAGATATATCTCTTATAACATAATTAAATTTTCACATTGCCTTTTACTGGTGCAAGCAATTTTAAATGTCACAAAATGCTAGCATCTCATTAAAAAAGTGTCTAGTTGCTAATTTAGTTGACCACTAGCATCAGGTAGTTTCCTGTACCACAGGAATATGCTAATCTGAAAGCTCAAGTGCTTATTTTATGTGAAATCTGTTTTGCTTGGTGGTTACTATATTATCATTTTTATGATTTTTACTTGGGTTTAAACATCTGTTGTTAGTAATAAGAACTGACTGATATATGGTGACCAGATGATAGACTAATAATATAACTAAACTTTGTTGCGTGTGGCAACACAAACTCAGATCATTCCAGCATACAAGATTACTACATAGGAAAAGATAACTTAAAGCTGCATCTCACTCAGTTACCGATACCGAATCAATCTCACCAACTTTTTACACAATGCAAATACTGAAAGAAGGATCTGTTAGGAGGAATCTAGAAAAAACAATCTAGCTTTTTGCACAATTCAAATACTGAAAGAAGGATCTGTTAGGAATAACCTAGAAAAATAGCATTATGAACAAAGCGAACATGACTTTTGCCTCAGTACTCCAAATTATGTTGGTAGCATCTCAGCATTCAGACACAGGACATTTATACAGATTACTGCATCTCTGTTCCTCATCATCAAAACTCAACACAGTTACTTGCACTAACTTGATCACATTACTGATCATGAGAAGTCACTACTATGTAGGTACCACAAACATTACTAGATAGTACTAGAATTGAAAAGCTTTTCTCAGGTAAAGCCCTCCCACCCATTCTTGGAACTTCAACTTTCAGTACAGACCTTACCTGCAACGCAATTGAGTATCATAAGATGAGCATATATTTTGTTAACATCTATTTGCATGAAACAACATATTTATAGTTTCTGTATAATGCATTGGTTTTCACCTTTGTGTTCAGCGACGGGTAGGGCGAACCCTGGCATGCTTCTCTTTTTTGACGGTGGCTGCCTTGGCCTTCTCCTTGGCAAGGCCGCACCAGAGGCTATGGTTGTTCATCGCCTCGAGGGAGACCTGCTTGTGGGTCCCACAGACCCAGCAGCGCACCCACTGTTTGCTCCCTTTGAGTTCAGGTGGGACTTCGGTGTACCGGAGGGCCATCCTGTTATAATTAGTATAAGCATGTGCCAATCAGTAGTAGTGTCAGACTGCATTATGGTCATGTTGTAATCAAAGCATTGGATGTGGTAAACAATATTAGCTGCTAATGATACTGAAATATTAGGTGTACATTATTTTAATAATGCTTGAGGTTATTAATGCTGTGGCGATAAGGTGTAGGATCATTAGATTGAATAAACTTGCCAATCAGTATTAGTGTCAGACTGCATTATGGTCATGGTGTAATCAAAGCATTGGATGTGGTAAACAATATTAGCTGCTAATGATACTGAAATATTAGGGGCACATTATTTCCATGGGTGATAAGTTGCAGGATCATTAGATTGAAGAAACTTATTTGCTCTTAAAAACGACAAGCAATATGGAATAGCAAAACACGACCTGATTGAATGAACAGGATCAGGCATTTGATTTGCTATAAATGGAATACTATTTGATCTGGTAGATGGAAAAGACCAACAGTAATATTAATATGTCATAGCAATATTAACTATATGCATGATAGATGGAACAGCACATCTGAGTATCATGAATTTGTACAATTAATTAATGCTCTGTTACATATACATATGTTGGAAATCGTTCATTCATCATTAAAACAACCCTGGCAGAGGTGATGTCCTGTTGGAAATTGTTCATCATTAAAACCTAACCCTGGTAGCGGTGACGTACTGTTCAGATTGGTGCCTAGATCTAAGCGTCATGTTTCGGGATCGTCATGTTTCAGGATCGCATCAGGTAGAACGGCAAATCAAAGGCCGGCGTGAGCTCTTAGATTTGATGAATAGAAAGGTAAATCAAAACCCGAATTGGTGTGTTTATTATTCCCCCAGATCGAATCCAGCCGCAGCTAAATCCGAGCCCAAAACGATTCCCCCAGATCGAAGCCAGCCGTAGCTAAATCCGAGCCCAAAACGCGATACGATGAGCAGAAATGTGGCACCAATTTTATCCGTGTTCATCCAAACCCTCCTACGACATTGATTTAATCGGGTTCAAATCCCTCCCAAATTGCTTTTAAGCGGGTTTAAAACGCCCTCCCAAATTCGAAATCAACCGCCAAAGTAAGACGAATTTAAGGGGGCGGGTTTGGATTAGAAATGTGGTCACCTTCCGGTACGATCGGACGGGAACCCGGCGGCGGGCGCAGCGGCTTGCTCGGGCGCGGTGAAGCAGGTGAGCCGTGAGCGAGATGAGGTATGAGGGTGGGAGACGAGGAGACGAGAAGCGTAACTGGGCTGCCTGCCTGGCGTATTTGTGTATTTGTAGCGGGTGGGCGGCCGCATATCCTGCTTCTGCCTGTGTGTCTAATTTGCTGCCTTGCTTTCTTGGCCAGCAAGTTGGCCCGTTTCAGCCTTTGGGCTTGAACTTGAGAAGCATGTTCAATTTAAGGAAAAATTCCAATTTATCTCACTCAATGTTTCTAAAAAAAAAAATTATCTCACTCAATTATCGGGCGTCTGATTTTGTTCCGTAGACTACAAAACCAGTTTTTGACCGCCTCAATTTTTAAAACCATTTGTTTTTATATCTTGGGTGGTTTTGCTGATGTGATGCAATTAAAAAAAAAAATCCTAAAACCTGGTTTTAATCTTAGAAAATTCATAGAAAATTTGTTTTACCTCAGAAAATTATGAAAGTTTTAGATTTTTTCTTCTTCTAAAATCATGCTCTATCTTATGGTGCCTAACTTGAAATTGTTTGAATCTTTATGAACTCATTTTGTTGCTTATTAGCTAGTAGAAGCTCTCATTATCTATTATAATTAATTGATGTTGATTGTTCGGACTATGTCGAAGCGCTAGTGGAGCAACATCAGGACCATATTGGGCGCTGGTCCCCTACCCTGGATAAGATTTTTAAAATAGTTGTGTTAGTGACAGAATCAACAATGCCTAGATGAGAGGTGGGGGTTGAATAGGCTATCTGAAAATATTTACACAAACTTAAAACAACAGATTAGTCTAATGCCGGAAGTTCCGAGTTTAGGTCGGAACTTTCGACACAAACTACCGGAAGTTCTGACCCTAGAAATGAGCTCAAGAGAGATGGAGACAAGCAAGTCACATGTAATATGAAATCAAATAGAATGATGAGCATAAGAGACACGAGATTAATCACGAGGTTCAACCAAATCACTAAGGAATGGCTACGTACTCGTTGTTAAGTTGACCACAAAGGTTGGAGTCTATTTCACCTTCTCAAGTGACCACAAAGTTCAACTCAAGAATATCACTAGAATTGAATAGATAATACAAACCTCTCGATGGTCAACCACAAGTTGGAAGCTCCTGGGCGACGTCTAGACCACAATCACAAAGGTTGGAGTCTATTTCACCTTCTCAAGTGACCACAAAATTCATATGTGTTGTCATCAAAGTCATTTGGTCATTAACGTAGACCAAATATGATAAACAATAAGAGCATGCATATGTGCGGTAGGGTGCATGCAACAATGTAAAACAAAAACAACATTGAAAAATTATCCATGCTAGGAACCAACGCCCACTACGGTCCTAATGACGTTCCACTGGAGCTTCTACATAGTCCGGACGATCAACATCGACTAATTTAATAGATAACAAGAGCTACTAGAAAATAAGCACAAAAACAAGTTCATAAATATTTTAACAATTTCAAGCTAGGCACCATACAATAGAGCATGAATTAGAAAAAAAGTTGAAACTAGTTTCATAATTTCTGTGGTAAACAAATTTTCTAAGATTAAACTAGATTCATTATTTTTTCCATGTAAAAGTGTCACGATATTTTTTGAAAAATTATTTTTATGAATTTTTAGAGTTTAAATATTTGTAGTTTGATTTACCTCCATGAACTTTGAACTTAGGTAGATTAACCTCCCTTTGAGTAACGCCATATCACCAAAACCACCCAAGGTGCAAAAACAAGTGGTTCTAAAAGTTGAGGGGTTGTCGGATATATGGACCAAGGGTACCTCATTGCATATAGAAGGTCCCACTATAGGCGGGTTGGACCGAGACAGTCAAATGTAAGACCCAACCCGAACGGGGTGTATGAAAGGCCGTAATTTGGTTTTGGTAATTGAAAGGTCCTTGTTTGGTTTTGGTAATTGAGTGACAACCTTAGATGGACTAATATGTGTTTGAGTGAGATACACAACTGATTAGTCCACAAGTACATCATGTGTGAGCAACCTATGCCATGGAGGTGAAATGGTTTGGATTTGTTGCAAGGCTTACACATGTGATGATGGAGCTCATTGCATATGAGACATGACATGGAGTGACGTGATCAAGGTGGAGAAGATTAAGACAAGACTTGGCTCGACGGATCGATTGCAAGTGTGAAGGGCAAGTTGAGTGATGACTTGGCGCTGATGGACTAAAGCAACGGTGAAGAGCAAGTGAAGTCAAGATCGATTAACCAATACTATCATGTGATGATATGAAGTGGATCATATCATTTGTGATTGGTTGGTGCATATGTTGTATCAACATTGGAGGAGATGGAATGGAATGTGCAAGGCAAATGTATAACCTTAGGGCATTTTATTTCACCAGTCAAAGGTTGTGTAGAGAAGTGCATGACCGGGTTTAGGATAGATGGCCGTACTATCAAGAGGAGCAAACTTGTTTGCATATCGATCATCTAGTGCCACTCGAGTGATCTAACTTTGCATCGTTGCTAGGATCGAGTGGCGTGGCAAGTTGAGTGGCTAACTCCTTTGAAAAAATGTTTGTGAAAAGCTAACACACATGCACATGGTGGTGTTCACTTGGTGGTGTTAGCACATTTGCAAAGGAGAAGTTGAAAGGTGAAGAAAGGAGGCGAAGTTGGGCTCGGAGTGCTGCCCTAGGGGCACCGCCCCTACCTCTCTGGTGCACCGCCACCCCTGTGGCGGCGATCGGCTGGCCGACGCTGAGAGCAGCTGTGAAGGCGGTGGCACTGCCCTGCCTTGGTGGTGGCACCAGGCCCTTGCGTCCGGTGACCAGCTACAGGCTGCCTCACGCGGGCGTGGGTGACTTGGTCACCACCGTATCCGGCGTGCACCACCGTGGGGAGGGCGGTGGGACCGCCAAGGGTTGTCCAGTGCCACCGTTGCTTTTTTCCCGAGGCCGGCTATTTTGGTGTGGTGCGCAGGGGGGCCACCGCCATGGTCATCGCCATGTGACGGCGGTGCATCGCCCTATTTTTCCAGAGGCTGGTGTTTCGGGTGGCTGGTTGGGTGGTCACTGCCACCCCTAGGGCGGTGCCACCGCCACCTATCCAGTGAACAACAGCTAGTTGATATAGCCATTGGAATTCGACCGTTGAGCGGACACCACCATGTCCGGTGCCAGGCACTGCCGTGTCCGGTGCCCTCACAGAAACCAGCAGCTTTGCTCCAACGGCTCTATTTGGCTTGGTGGCAATAAATAGAGGTGGAGCTCGGGCTTAAGCTGGTTGCTGAGCACCCTTAAGCCTTGGTGGCTTGTGTAGATGTGCTTGGGAGCCCTCTAACTCACATACGCTTGATAGTGAGCATCCGATTGAGTGAGTGCGATTCTAGTGCGATTACATCGTGAGGTTGCATTGAGTGGCACTAGATGATCGGGTTGCAAGCCGGTGGTGCTTGTTACTCATGGAGGTTGCCACCTCCTAGATGGCTTGGTGGCTTGTGACTCTGTTGAAGCACGCGAGAAGATTGTGTGGTGCTCCGGAGGAGGATTTATGAGGGAGATTGTGCTCACCCCGCGGGGATCGCTAAGAGCAACTCTAGTTGAGCGTGTCATTGAGCTATCCTCACTTTTGGGATAGGTTCTTGCGGTGCCCGACGTGCGGGCTTGGCGGATGATGTCAATTAGCCGCCGAACCACCAAGTGAGCAGTCGACACAATGGGGACTAGCGTGTTGGCAAGCACGTGAACCTCAGGATAAAATCACCGTGTCATTCTTGTCTTCCCGTTGGTTTGCATCCCCTACACACAAGTTTGTATTTACATTTCATATATTGTGCTTGTGTAGTTGCTCTTGTAATTAGTTGACTTGTGTGGTTTGCTAGTTACCCTCTTGCTTGTGTAGCATAGAAGTAGCTCCCTTGCATGCTAATTTGGTTTGAGTAACCTTGTTAGTCACATTACTTAATTTGTGTAGCTAAGTATTTTGCGCTCTCTAATTTGGCATTAGTTGCCTTGTTATTGAGCATTGCTAGTGAGCTTAGGTGGCTTTGTGCTTTTGCTTACTAGATTGTGTAGGAGCTCCCCCGGTTGTTTGAAGTACTAGTGCATAGGTTTGTGTGACTTTGCTCTAGAATTGATTAGGTGAGCTCTAGCTAGACCGGCACCTTTATTGTCTAATTAGGATATTTATAAGGTGCTTGAGAACTTAGAAAGAGGGGTGTAGTCTTGGTTAGATCGATATTTTTAATTCCGCATTTGTTTCAGTTAGCTAGCACGATTAATTTTTAGAAAGGACTATTCACCCCCCTCTAGTCCACCATTTTGACCCTACAAGTGGTATCGGAGCTAGGTCTCTCATTTGTGGTCTTCACCGACCCGAGAGGATGGCAAACTTTGGGCTAGATGTTGAGTGTGACACACATTTTTGATGGCACACACTATGCATGGTGAAAACGTCATATGCTTGATTATTTCTGTGAGTTGGGTTCCAAGGCATGATGGATCATCATTTTTGTTTTTTTCTCGTGATTCTTTGGATAAGGACAACCTAACCTAAGCACAAGATGATTGCTTACAACTTGATACACGTGTTCTTTATTATCTAACATGTGCTTACAACTTGATACACGTGTTCTTTATTATCTAACTTGATACAACCAAAGCCATAAGTTGAGCAAGAAAAGACACCCCAAGAGCAAATCAAGATCAACCTTGAAGATGGTGACTTGATGAAGAAGAAGATGATGAAGAAGAAGAAAACAAGAAGGGGTGGAAAAGCAAGGCATCCAATGCTTGATCAAGATGCCAAGAAGATGAGCAAGACTTAAGATGAGAAGAAGATGTGTGCTCACATCAAGTGCTTTAAGTGTGAAGATATATGACACTTTGCCGCGAGGTGTCCTACCAAGCTTGAGAAGAAGGCTCAAGCAACTCATGAGAGTCAAGGCAATGGGAAGCACTACATGAGCAAGGAAGAGAAGGCTCAATCAAAGAGAAAGTAATACTCATGCCGGGAAAGAGGACATATGGCACACTCATGTTCCCTAGGTAACATTTTTAAGCCCATTTCAATTGATGATGATTCTTTGCTTAGAAATGATGGCAATAGTACCTCATTGGTTGTAATTGCAAAACATCCTGCTACTCATACTAAGGCTTTGCCTAAGTATGTTGCACCTAACTTGAGAGGACCAAAACTAGTTTGGGTATCATCAAAAAGTGAATGATTGATTGTAGGTACCATGGCATTGGAGGCTTGATTCAATGGGGTTCATATTGTTCATCATATGTTGAGTCAAGTTATGATGCTTAATGCATATCTAAACCCAATGCCAAGTGAAAATTGAGTGAAGTCCAAGTACTACAACATACAAGTGTTATAATTCAAGTTGTGATGATTTATTGATATATTTGATGGCTTGCAAAGATATGAGTTGAATCTTGCTAGTTGGATGATCATGAGCTAACCAATGTATATCTCTAGTTGATCTAATTCATTTGGGTGCATATGAGATGATTGAATTAGATATATATGGATATGTTGCTTACTATGAGATGATTGAATGGATTAATTGATTAGTAATCAAATTTGGATTGATTTGAGTTGGATAAATTTATAAGATGACTTTTAGTAAGTGGATTGAATAGATATATGTCTTGTGAAAGTATTCAAACAAGTTGATTTCAAGTTTGGTTCAATTTGGTGAAGTATAGCTCAAGTGATTGAAATCTGTCATATATTGAAAATCTAAGTGAGCTATGATCTTAGCCATGTTTGAGTGACCAAATATATTTGGATTGGCTTAAAATTTAGTATACATGCTCTAGACTTATGGTATAAGATGCTGTGCAAATTTCATGAGAATTGGATAAGAATTGCTTCAGTTTTGGAGTGGTTCTTATCAGCTATGGTGCAATAGTTTTCAGCATGGAGCAGTGGTGGAAGATTTGATTGCTGGCATTTCATATGAAGTCAAATGAAGCCCAAATTTTTACAGATGCTTGATGACTTAGTGAAGCACATCTCCACCAAATTTCGTGGCATTTGGATCTATACATTGGGAGTTATAGATTATTCTTTGAAGGGTACTGAATCTGCCATAAAAGTGTCAAGTATTGGATTGATCAAAAGTCACTTTTTGATTGAAAGGTCTTAAAGTTGGAAACATGATTATAAGTGGTTGAGGTACCTAAGTTTGGTCTTGATATGTTCTAGAAGCATGACAAGTAATGATACAAGGTTATTAGATTGTGGAGTGTACTTGGCACACATTTAGTACTCAAATTGGAAGATCAAGATCAAACTCAAGATGAAAATGAAGTTTAAGTTCTAGTGACAATTGAAGATCATTTGGTAGAAAGAAAATGACTTAAACAAGTAGAAAGAAAAGGGCTTAAAGAAGAATTCAAGATCATTCATCAAGTTAAGTCCATCTCTTGGATCAATCAATCAAGCTATTTCAATTGAGTATCAAGAATGGTTCTTTGGAGAGAGGTCACTTCTCTCTAGTGTAGGGGCTTGCCGTCTATATGTAGGTAAACCAAGTATGGTACTTGAAAGGCTAATATGGAAGTGGTGATCCGAGGAATATTTAAGATGCTTTGTTGAAGCAATCAAAAGGGTTGATCAAGAAAAGCAAGCAACACCCAAAAGAGAGCTAGTCATGACAATTCCAGTGGTATTCTCACTCATAGTTCTCTCATGCAAGCATTGATCAAAAGAAGAAGCAAGCCAACCACAACAAAGATAGTGCACTTGATCAAAAGTGGTATTCAATTCATATGGGTGAAGAATGGATTCTATCTATGATGATTGGTCTTTACCAAGCTTATAATTAGACTTCACATTGCTATTACGGAGCTTAATTGGAATCTAATGACTATCCTCTACTCCAAGACAGCAAAGGTATCATTATAATATGCATGATCATTTTCATCCCTTACTAGTATACGGTTAGTGCATATAATACATGCTTATAGGATCATGCATGACAAATAAAATTTTAAAATTCATAGCCTACCACTATTGCTTGAATGGTTGATTGATCTAGTGGTAGTGTATGAGTTTATTCATGAGCTAGTGAACCCAAGTACTTGAGTTAATTTGGATTGCTAACAAGTGACAAATATAACATTGGCAAGATAACCCTTGCAAGAGGTGTAAAAAAGCTTGTCATTGGTTTAAACCAGACTTGGAAGCTTAGGCAACTCAATTTAGTTCAAGTCATCATTAAAAGCTCATGATAGTGACAAGAGTACAAGCACAAGACAATAATGCAAATGGATATCTAGTTTGGTTGTTTCAAGTGGTATCTAGACTCAAACAAATTCACAAGTCATGTCTAGATCAACCTACAAGTGATATTCTACAAGTGGTACTCATAAAGATAGCAAATGCTGAAGAATTGATTTTATTGACAATTCAATCATACACGTGGTATCAATCATATAAGACGGTGATTCCACAAGTGATCCTCAACTTTAAGTGATCATCAAATGAAGAATACATCCCTCATACAAGAGCTCAAGATTATCAAGTGAATGACCCATGCTATGACATAGGGCTGTTCTCAATCTCACTCCTACACATGCATGAGCGCTAGCCCTCTGCGTTATGGGTGGTCGGCAGTGGCTCCTCGGTGACGCTTGTGCTCTTACGCGTACACGGGTGCCAGCCACTCTGCGCTATAGAGTTTAGGCTAGTTGGGGCTGGTGATGCGATATAGAACCAACTGACAGGAAGTTACTCATATTTAAAATATGAACACTTCGTACAAACATAATGTTTATCCACTCCGCTCTGCTGCCTTCATCGCCGAGTTTGTATATTTATTTTTACATCATGTACTACACATTCTACATTATCTTTTGACGACTTGGCGCAACTGGCCGAGCTCTGCATCTTGCTCTACAAACGTGATGTTCGTCAGCAACATCAAGACTGTTCGGCAATGCAGGACAAATTCACCGATCCGCAGTACCTTTGTTCTGCTCGGAGATGCTTCTCAGCTGCTCGGAGGCGCGGCCCAGCTGCTCGGAGATGTTTCTCAGCTGCTCGGAGGTGCGTTCCAGCTACTCGGAGGCGGTTTCAACTGCTCGGACAAGATGCCCTTCTGGTACTATAGGTCCTTTGTGTTTGATTTAGTAAGATCTCTTTTGCGCTGGGCCCTCTGGACGTTCCTCTCCATCAGCTTCATCGCCTCCTTCAGCTTCTCATTCTCCTCGGCGAGGGGTTCCATCCTTTTGAGCACCTATTGCCGTTGCACGACAGTTCGCGCTATGCCTTGCAAAGCACCATGATTATAAGGGACCATATTCTCCAATGCCCAAGAGAACACCGCTGACACAAATACTAACCTCAATTTGCTTCATGGCTGTGGAAAGGGTGGACCGTAGCCTCTTCACCTCCCTGGTGGTGTCCTCCTCGTCCACGACTACGACTTTGTCCCCCCGCTTGCGGAGGATGTGGACATCTTGAGGTCATGATTCTTCACGCTCAATCTCCTCAACCTCGTCCTCTTCCTCCACAGCTGATGATGCTCCCTAGGGGCTCGGTGGCCGCACAGAGCGTCCGACCACGCCCCGCGACATCTTAGGGCGCGTCGCTTGCTCCTCCGATGTTGTCGGCCTCTACGCCACCGATTCTGACGCTGTCGGCCTCTGCGCCTCTGATTCTGGCATGACGTCGGCAACTCCCGCTTCTGCCTCCAAAGACTCGGTAGCTCCTGCCGTTGCTCCTGGCGTCTCCGTCGACTTGCCCACCGTTGTCGCCAACCGCTCTCTGCCGCTAACTCCATCAGCAGCGGTGGTCGACTCCTTTGAAGACCGACGAGTGCCTGGGGACTCTGGGACGGAGTCTGCTCGCAATGTCTCCATGCCGGGAACAGCCCCCGGCTGCTCGCCGGTCTGACCTGAAGGATTCAGGTCCTCCGCGCGCCCCATTCTACATCAGATTAGCTCATCGGTCACAACAACTGTAAAAATCAGGTGGCTACCAATCCCAAGGCAAAGATACTTACACATCAGCTTCCCAGTAGATGGTTCTGAACCGGCGCTGCCTTCCCGAGCACCTAGGCACTATTCTGGGGTCAATCCGTGTGGCCTAGGCTGGAGGTCTTGCGGCCCCTGCCATTGGCGTCTCCTCCGCCTGTTGCTCGGGGACTCCTTCCCCTCCCTTCGATTGCACCTCTGCGCGCGTGTCGCACAATGACGCTTTATTGCTCGGAGGGGGAGCTATTGGAGCCTCATCGTCGACTCGGATATCTCCGCACTCTGCATCCGAGGGGTTTGACCCCCAACAAGGGAGATCTCGCTAGGCTTGCGGGGAGCTGCATCCGCTGTTCTCCTCTTCTTTCAGGCCAGCTCATCTGTCACCGCCCTTTTCCCCCAAACCTTCTCCGATACCGGGAGGGGACTCTCCCTCCGACCTGCACCTGTGCCTCCGGACTCGGACGAGGTGCTGACGGCACTTTCCTCTAGCTGAGTGGTCGACATTGCATCCACTACTTTTGGCCAATCACTCCTCGGCACGCCCGAGAAGTACGCCGCCCGATCCTGCAAATGGATCTTTGCACAAGCGAATCAGTTCACCTTGCTTAGCCCTGGGCGCGGTCACCACCCGCTGCTGGCTTGCCAGCACCCACTACCGTGCCCGGCTGCGCCCCACTACGCCGTGCACGCGCACGGCCTGCGCGTCCTGGCCGTCTACCCTCGCTGCTGCTCGCCTGCGGCCACGGCCCCGCTGCTGCTCACCTACCGCCATGGCTGGCTCACCCTACGCGCCGAGGCGCAGGACACGTCTCCTTGCCACCGGGACACGACGCGCACACGTCCTGCTCTACGCCGCCTTGGTCGGGAGTGCGCCGGGCCCGCGCTACTCGCCGCCTATCGCCACGCCGGTTCTGTGCCTGTTGACATCGCTTTGGCTGCTCGTGCGTTGGATGACAGTCTGCCCGCTGTCACCTCGGCGTCATAATCACGCTGTGTCCCTTGTCGGACGCTGCCCGCTGCATCGCCGTGCCGTTGCCTCGTCGGCTTGCGGCCACGCCATGCTGACTAGCGCCTGGAGCCACGCCCTGCTGCTCCCCCATGGTTGTGCACGCCAGTAATTGCATTGACAACCACCGCAGGCCTGAGCCAGGCCGCGCCATGACCTCCCCTGCCTCCGCTGTCCCATGCCCGCCATGACGATTTCCCCCAATTCGCCGCAACCGCAGTACCATAATCAAATTGACCACGTGATCAACTCCGCCAGATAGCCTGCTGCCCTACCGACCCCGCATCGCCGACTGTAGCTCCGCCATAGGCCAAAATTTTGAAAAGCCGCGACCTCGGCTCCTTAAGACCAGGAGCGCCTACGCCGTCGGCTACCACCACCACCAAAGCATCTCAGTCCAATCCCTCGTGCTTCTAGCCTCTCCTCCAGTCAGGTGTCACCGTGCTCACCTTAGTTTAAGCCATGCCGCCGTGTAGCAGTCTCTGGCGCAGTCGTGCCACCGTCGGGCACCGCCGCACTGCCGCGCGCGCACGTGGCCAGCTCTGCTCAGACCACCTCCGACTGCACCATCAACGCGAAGGTATCCGTGGGCACTCCCTGGTGCTCGCTGGCTCATGTGCTGGCTTTGCCTCCGTTGTTGCTTACGGGAACGCGCCCGCCTTTGCAGGTCAAGGGCCACCGCCGGGGAGGGAGTTCATGATTGCGCCTCTGCTCGCCGTGTCGCCTCTAGTAGCTTCTACTTGTCGTCAAGGTACCTATCGACCCCTTAGGTAGGCAGTAGAGGTTCGGGTGAGGCTGGCGTGGCCGCTCAGTGCCCGCGCCGTCGTGCCGGTGCGCGCACTGGTGCTGAGGGACTTTGCCGTCGTAAAGAAGAAGGAAGTGGAGGACGTAACCGTAAAACTGTAGACTAGCAAAATAGTACCATAGAGCTCGTAGCAAATACCGAGTACGTCGGGGGTGTTCGTGCATATTTGCCATCGCGCGCTGGCCTTTCCCCATCGCGGGCCGGTGGCCGGCTGGGCCGCGCCTCCGCGTGGGCCGCACGACGGCCTGCTGTCGCGCGCGGGCGGGATGGCGTGCTGGGCCGAGCCGCGCATTGTGGGCCGACGTAAGAGGATTTGGTTTTCTTATTTTCCTGAGGATAGAAATGTTTATTTATTTTCTGTTATGAATCCAACTTCGATAAATCGTAGTAAATTGCGTGGTTGTCCAAAAATGGTGAAACTACTTTTGTTAGGTTCGCAAAAATACCATCTATCGGTTAGTGTAGTTAGTTCATAGCTAGCTGTTATGATTATAGGCTCATAAATTCTAATTAGAAGACTTAGCATTATGTAGATTAATGTTTGTAGAAATTGTTGTGGCAAACCGACAATAGCTTTAGCTTTAAAATTGTTACAGCAGGTTCCTTAGGCCCTTATATGCTTGCTGTAAATTGGTAGCCGTAGATCGAGTTGCTTAATAGTGTAGTTATTTTTTTTCTCAAACACGCAGGAGAACTGCGTATCATTGTATTAATAGAAGAAAAAAGAGTCATACATAGACCCAAACCTCACACACACCCCTTGCCATTACACAGACACTAGCATTGTTATTATCCTTGCTTTATTGTATGTATCGGAAATTGGCATTAGGAGTAGGAATATCCGTAGTCGCCGTAAGAATCTATGTCACGTTCGTACTTGTTAGTGGTGCTGGTACGTATCTTAGCCTTAGTGGGTAGACCTCACTTAGTAGTTTAATAGATGTACTTTTAAGCGAAGAGTTGTTGTTGTCATCTTATTAAGCATTGCATCATCATTTCATGTAGATCACGAACAGGTAGACTTCGTACCCGTCTACGAGCCGGAGTACGACGAGGTGATCGAGGAGTACGAGGAGGAGCTCTTCGCATAGGAGGGAGCCCAGGAGCCTGTTGGTACTGACTTTACTGACCCGGCACCTACCCAAGGCAAGCCCCAGTGCATAACCCCTATTTTTAAAGGATCACTGAATATATTTATATGATATGCATTTACGTTATAGGCATTTTATGGAAACTATATGCATAAATATATCCACCATGAGTCCTACTAGTACAGGTCGAGTAGCTGCTATGCTCAGGATGTCGGTAGCGTGAGTAACCTACCGTTACTCGCAAATAGGTGATTAAACTATGATATCAGGATGAGATAATGGAAAGGAAAATGGTGACCGGGCAGGGATGCGGATTTGGTACTGGTGGGTGTGAGGGGTTGTGTCCTGCGGCCAACAGGGCATAGCTCGGTTACACTTTTTTCCTGTCTGTGTCGGTTAAGGACCGGTCGTTGCATATGACTCTAGGCAAGTCATAGATTATTGTCCCGAGCACATACTTGGGCATGGGCGCAGGGAAGGCTTGCTGCTCTCTTGTCGCGGATCCGGCTCTTTCTGGACCGACTGATGGGAAGAGGAGGTGGTGGAGGTCCTTGCACCGCACTGAGTTCGAAACTCAGAGGCGGGGGTTTGGAGGCCAAGTTTGGACGGGGACCTGGACACCCGGGACAAGAGAGTGGTGGGTTAGTCCTGCTTGTGCCTGGGGTACAAGCGGGGCGTGTGTCTTCGGGGCACCCAGCTGGGCACATTGATTCGCGAATCGCCGAGTTATCTGGTACGGCTTGTCTACGGTTTAGCACCGTAGTAAGAACTGGAAGTGGAAAAGGAGAAGGAACAGTATCGATTGCTCAACTCTTGCTTGAAAGTAGAACAGGTGCTCATATAGATTGACTAGATGAAAACTTAATACGGCTGATGATAATAATGTATCAATAAGGACTCACTATTAGTATTGCTTTTGCTAAAAGAGAACCAGCAACCAGAAAGCCTAGCATATTCCTTGGAGTCGGGAAAGTATTCCCACTAGCCGGATAAGTCTTGCGAGTACATTGTGTACTCAGGGTTTATTTTACCCCTGTTGCAGGTGATGCTTGAGGAGTTCCTTGTGTGGAGGATCCATCTGGTGGGCTCAGACGGAATCCTCGTTATCTTATCGCTAGATGTTATCTTTTAATATTCCGCTGTTTATCATTCCGCACTCTGTATTTGGTATTGTAATAATGTACTTTTTAAGAAACTCTAATGTATGAGATAGACTTGTGTTGTAACTCGTTCTCATTATTGGATCTTTCGGGTTCTCCCTCGGGGTGTGCCCGACGGACACCGCTCGCTGTAGTTGCTTTCGGGGTGCTTAGTGTCTGGTGGAAGACGAGCGCCTCCGTAAGTACGCTATTTCGGGCGGTTCTGCCACACTAGCTACTTCTTGCTTGTGTAGCATAGAAGTAGCTCCCTTGCATGACTAATTTGGTTTGAGTAACCTTGTTAGTCACATTGCTTAGTTTGTGTAGCTAAGTATTTTGCGCTCTCTAATTTGGCATTAGTTGCCTTGTTATTGAGCATTGCTAGTGAGCTTAGGTGGCTTTGTGCTTTTTATTACTAGATTGTGTAGGAGCTCCCCCAGTTGTTTGAAGTACTAGTGCATAGGTTTGTGTGACCTTGCTCTAGAATTGATTAGGTGAGCTCTAGCTAGCCCGGCACCTTTGTTGCATAATTAGGATCTTTATAAGGTGCTTGAAAACTTAGATAGAGGGGTGTAGTCTTGGCTAGACCGATAGTTTTAATTCTGCATTTTTTCGATTAGCCGGCATGATTAATTTTTAGAAAGGACTATTCACCCCCTCTCTAGTCCACCATCTCGACCCTACAGTAATTGAGTGACAACTTAAGTGGACTAATATATGTTTATGTTGAGATACACAGGTGATTAGTCTACATGTACATTAGTGTGAGCAACGCTTGAAGCCATGGTGGAGAGGTGACTTGAAGTTGTTGCAATGCTCATCTAGTGTTGATAGAGGAGCTCATCTCATATGAGCCATGACATGATAAAAAAATCTTCTATGATTTTTTAAGATTAAATAAGATTTTGGGATTTTAATTGGTTTTGCTTCGGTACCACAGGGATAAATCTTTGTGTCTCTATCTTTGTGATTCCCCATTCTACACTTGTGCTTTGCCATTGTTCACTCGTGTGCTCATCTTGTGTAGTTGTTTTTTGCTAGTGTTCCTGTTTAGCTTGTTTATCTTGCTAGTGACATAGCCATAGTTGCTTTACTCTTGATTACTAGACTATGTAGTTTTTTCACCCTAGGCTTGCCATGCTACCTAGAGGTAGAGTGTATTAGGGCCTCCTTGTTTTTAGTCGGTTTTACCTAGTGTTATTGTTTGTAGAAATTTTAAGTTAGGCTATTCACCATCACCCCCTCTAGCTATATAGAGATCCTTACACTAGTTGAAGTTTTGTTTCTAGATACATGCTCTATCTTATGATATCTAGCTTGAAATCATTCGAATCTTGATGGACTCATTATGGTGTTTATATTATTTGCTAGTAGAAGTTCTTGTTATCTATTATAACTAGATAATACCCCACCCGTTGCTGCGGGATATTGCTGTGTAATATAGGAGAAAACTATCGTACATAGGAAGCATCATATGAAATCAATAGGCTTGGGCAAGCAAAAGAAAATTTTAATTATGGTATAGATTGGGCAGCCCAAGCATCTTGGCTACAATTAAAATTTGAAACTAAGATTGATGAAATGATTTACATCATGCAAAGCCAGCATGTATTTTGCAGGACATTCAAGTCTCGGATGTGGAGCTTTTTCAGCGTCAGACCACCAGGGTCATCGATATATAATGCTTCAGAGGAGCACGAGCAGCACCATGATCTATCATTCGTATGCTTCAGAGAGCTGCTTGAAACAGAATGACAATTCAAATCCCTCCACTTTCAATAGTGGCCACGTAGTGAAGGCAAGGAGGTATGAAGACATGCGCTGGATTTTTTATGAGGTGGCAGCACGAGAAGCGAGAGAAATACTGTAGTGAGGATCTCCTATTTAGTTATAAAAGATAGAAGATAGAAGATTAGTCGACGTTGATTGTCCAGAATATATAGAAGCACATGTGAAGCGTTGTTAGGATTATAGTGGGCACTAGTCCCCTAGATAAATTTTTAAAGTGCCTGTGTTAGCTTGTGTGGCTTCATACACGCTGTCGCACACCTGCATGCATGCAACCTGCATTTAGTATATTTAATTAAGTTTTATAAACTAATGATTTAATTAAATTTCAATAAAAATGAAATAAGGGGAATAGAGAGGCAAGAAAATATAGATGGTAGCACACAGAAACATAATGTTTATATAGATAGAATTAAATGATACACACTTGATTGAGTAACACTTATGTTCACACCGAATAATATTAAGTATGATAGGATTATATGACACTTGTGTTGTCATGAACGTCACTAGGTTGTCAACACATGCTGATTATATAAGAACAAAAAGTAGTCCATATAAGATTTAATTAATTCAAGTTTAGGCATGGTTGGCACGAAAATGTCGACACACAGCAAGCCGGAAGGATCTGCTTGATGGAGCAAGGCTGAAGATCCGTTTGGCTTCAACGCAAGGGTAACCGATCCTACGAATTCCTTCTGAAACATGTCAGTCAATTTGACCTACAATTGACAAGGAGAGAAAATTTATCAGTAATTTAAGGTGAAACATGCCGGCCTTTGTCCAGACAGTTCTAAGTGTGCTGCTTCGAGAGCAGTAAGACGAGAAAATCGACTAAATAGCCGATACGTGTAGAAATCGGCTGTTACAGACTGTAAAGTTCGTGGGTAGCGATTGATTTTATGCAAATAGGTACAATACACGTAGATGTAAGTGAGATCATCAGCTAGGTGGATATTATCAGTATAAAGTATTGAGCCAATGAATCTAATGAGAAAGGATATAGCATGCGAACAAATCGACTGTCTAGTAGAAATAATCCTCCAAACGCTCTGAATCTAATCTGTTACCGTCAACAGTGAGGATCGACCGGATCGATGGCAGCTATGATGATAATAACAAACTAAAACCGATAAATCCGTAAAACCATCTATACTTCGACAGGCTTTCCGAAAGACATGCTATATATGAAGGCTCTGGTGAATCGGCTAAAATAGCCGATTCAGGTGAAAAGGTACTACAGCGTGTGAACAATCGACTATTTCACGTGGACAAACCTATGAACTCATCAGACCTAACCTGCTATCTCTAACAGTGGGGTTCGACCAGATCGATGTAGCCGTGATAAAGACAACAAATCAAACTTTTAAAGTAAACAGATCTATTCACGTTTAACAGAATCATATAAACACACTGTAGGCGTTAACGCATAGGCGATCGACTATTTAGCCGATGTAGACATAGCAAACAGTTAAGGTCACGCCTAATCAAGAACAAATCTACTAACTCGCATCCTTCAATCTACAGTGCCATCAGTGGGGATCGACCGGATCGTTACAGCCATAATAGCGAACTATAAACCAGATTTAACTAGCCAACAAACCTCTGCAAGATCATACATGCCTTAACCGTGTACTATGCACGATCAAGATCGAAGTAAAAACAGTCGATGAAACAAAACCCGTCGCTTAGAGTAAGAAACATCGTGTTGTGACAAAGCAAACGACGGACTAAAATGATATGAGGCCGATCTAAATCGATCTCGATCGGGCAGATTGATGTTGCTGCAAACTAATAACAATAAGAACATCAGCAAGATCGGTAACTTAGTGAATCTACTCGAAGGACGCCACCCTTAGGTAGAGCCAATAACTTGACCTTAATCTAATTCGAGCAGTGGAGGTCGACCAGATCGATGCAGCCGTACTTGAACTAGATAAGAGTCGATAACTAGCTTATACTAGAGTTCGCAGTGGAGGTCGAACTTAACTGATGCAGCCGTACAAACAGAAGTATAAGCCATGACGGGACTTACAGACAAGCCAGAGGTCGGCTGGACCGATACAGCCCTGCTTGTTGAAGAACTCGCCGAAATCTACTCTACTCCTACTCCTAAGGGTTGTCACGGAGCCGAAAAATATAACTTGTATTTGATTGATTGGATGTCCTTGACAATAGCCGGGGTCCAATATTTATACCCGGAGCCTAAACATGAATCCTACTCAAGTACGACTCATTACAATCTTTGGTATAAAAGAAAATATTCCTAACTTAAGATAACTTGGACCCTAATCTTTTCCTTTTTGTAGAGTCCGATATGTATTTCCTGACGCCAAGCGTAGCTCATATCGTTATCTGCTGACGTCATTCAAAGAGAGCTGATTCCAGTGTCGCATCTGAATCAGCTGATATCGATCATCATGCAATCGATTCCTTGATCGACACAATCTTGGAAGCTTCGAGTTCCCGCGTTCTTCTTTTCAAATTTTGGTGTAAACAGGCACCATAAGATAGAGAATGATTTTAGAAAAAAAACATGAAACTAATTATATATATTTTTGGACTAAAGCAAATTTTGTATGAAAATTATTTAATATTACACCGGATTCTAGAATTTTAATTATATAGTTTATTTCAAAAATATTTGGACATTTTTCGAAAAATATATCTAGTCCTATTTATCTCCTAAATTATCAACATAGTCTGTTTTACGTGCTCTCTTGATAGATGTGGCGCCGTGTCATCAAAAATCGCTATTAAAACCATTATTCATGGTGCAAACGACAGTTTTAAAGTTGAGTGATAGATTTCCTTTTTTTTTAGCACAAGTTGAGTGATAGACGAGGGAGGAAAATCAGATGATCTGGAAAGTTAGTGGGCCAAGAGGACCTTTTCCAATCAAAGGAAAGCCCAGTTTAGTATTGATCTCCAATAGTAAAGAGCCGCAAGGTTATTACGTTAATTTCCTTTGCCGCGGAAAGGGAGTTCAACACGAACACGTACGCCACCACCGACATGGATGGGATATCGTGTATATACACGACACGAACACGTCCGGCTGTCCTGTCCGTCTCTGGTTTCCTCTATTTGTATACTTCCTTCCTATAAAATATCCAAGGATCAACGCGGAGAACATCCGTCAATTTCTATCTACGACGACACGATCGATCTCGGCTCTTCCCGGCCCCAAGAAGCAGAAGACGCTAGAGGATGTCGTCCTGTTTGCCTTTGCTCGTCTTCCAGCATCGCAACCACGTCAATAATGGCGACGACGACCAGATGCTCATGTTCAGCATATCTCAGATGACCCTGCGCACCAACATGGAGCCTGACCTCGTAGCAAACAAGAACATGTGCTGGACCACCCCGCAGGGCTGGATGCTGGTAGTTTCCCCCTCCCCCTCCTCAGCAACCACAGCGTGGCTATGGAACCCTCGTACCAAGGAAAAGATTGCTCTGCCGGACCTCGAGGAGGAGCATGACATCCCACTGGGCTCCAAGTGCTTGCTCACACACAGAGACGCAACCCATCCGGAATGCCTCGTCGTGCTCTTCGAGTACAAGGAACCCAACATGTGGTGCTGCAAGGTCGGCGGCGGCGTCCACGGTGGTGGCTGGTGCTGCTACACGTACGACATCGGTGACTACGAGGTGCCCGGCGGTGAGCCTCCTACTAAAGACCTCATCTCCAGCGTCGCCGCGGTTCAAGGGGAGATCTTCTTCATCAGCTCAGCAGAAGACATGTGCGCCATCAACTTCTCCTCCTCGACTGATCACCAACCCGAGTTCCAATACTTCGATGCCTGCATGGTCGATTTCCCGGAGGGGATGAACTCGGGTTGCTCGTGGCTGGTGGAGCACGACGACGAGCTCTACCTCGCGTGCGTCATCTTTGTTGGCTTTGATGCGGATAACATTGGCGCCATCCATGTGTACAAGATGGACTTCTCGACGGAAGCATGGTGCAGCGTGCGTGACATCGGAGACGCCGTGTTCCTCCTAGAGGGCGGCGGCAACATGGGTGCCTCCTGCCAAGCGAGCCCCCTAGGGCTTAAAGGGAATCAGATTTACTTCATGAAGAATTTCAACGCGGACGATGCGGATTTGTGCGTCTTTGACATAGAATCAGAGCAACAAGAGATTACTCGAGTCCACCATCATGAGCACCTGAATCTATGCCGCAAACCTTTTTGGATCCTTCCACCTATCTAGCTAGACACATACCTCTCGTTTGAACAGCAGTGTTCTTTGATTGCTTAATAAGTAGCAGTGTTTGTTTAATTTCATTGTTCTTGTGCGGTTTATTCAAAAAGAACAATACAAATCAGTCTGTGATGAAATATTGTTATTCGTGCCATACTCACACATGTGGATTACAGTCATTGAGGTAGCTACATTGTAGTTAAATTGAACTTGCTTCTTGATCTCATAAAGTTCAAGCACAGGCCCAAAGGCTGAAACTTTTGTTGTAAAGACTCGATCGGAACTTTTGGGAAGCGGAAACCAACACGGTGTCCTGCACCACACCGTTCCGATTCTGATCCTGTCATCATGCGCGTCCGCTGATCAAACTCTTATGATCGATCTTTTTTTTTTCTTTCTCGAATACACAAAAGCTTTGCGTATCATTGTATTAAGCAGAAGAGTTTAAACAATTCTTATGATCGATCTTAATTATTGTCCTTCGTATAATTCCTCCTGTATATATATAGCTGATCGAGGGCCCGTACCAGGTAATAAGCCTCCAATTCCAATAAGTTTTAACTAGTCGACAAACCTCTTCAAGATCTTACATGCCTTAACCGCGTACTATGCACGATCAAGATCGAAGTAAAAACAGCCGATGAAACATAACCCGTCGCTCAGAGTAAGAAACATAACCCTGCGTTCCACTATTTCGATGCACGCAAGGTTGATTCCCCCAAAGGGATGAACTTCGGGGCGACCTGGCTGCTCGACTGTGACGACCAGCTCTTCCTTGTCGACGTCTCCTGCGTCGGCGTCGATCCTCACAACATTGGCGCCATCCACCTCCTCCTCGTTGGCGCAGGGTCCGTGACATTGTAGATACCGTGTTTTTCCTGGACGACACGGGGTTGGCAACGTCTTGCCGCCCGGCGAGCCTTCACGGACTGAAAAGGAATTCATGAAGAATTTCGTGGAAGATGATGCTGATCTTTGCGTTTTTGACTTGGAGTCGGAGTGCCAAGAGATTACCCGTGTTCACAATATATCATGACGGCTTGCTTCTCCTCCGCAAACCGTTCTGGATTGTGCCACCAAACTAGTCATATTTTGCAGCAAGTGCAAGATACACTGTGCGTGCTTGAAGCAAGCAAATTTTGCATCTAATAGTAGCTATATAGTTTATATATAAAATTCGTCCCGTCTGGTCTTCCTCTGTCCGTTTTTTCTAGCAACGTTATAAAGTCTGATTACAAGACGCATCACGGTACAAAGTTCAATCTCAAGACGTATTGAAACAAGTGATTATCATTGAATAAATCTTCAAACCACAAAATCGTTCAGCTAACCGCACAACGTCTCCTGTTGCAACGCATGGGCAAGTTTGCTAGCAAAATTTCTGGCTATTTTTTTTTGGTCCATCCATTTTTTTGGTTTGTCTCTATCTAACTATCGGACAATAGAAAGTTCATTCCGTCTAGAAATATATATATATATATATATATATATATATATATATATATACATATATATATATATATATATACATATATACGAGTTAGAATAGCTCTTGCCTAACACGACACGGAGTCCGATTGCAAAACATATTGGGTCTGAGCTCATCTATACCTAATACCTAATATTAAAGAGGCAAAATTTCTCTCCACCTATTTTTTTGTCTGGCCCTCCTCTAACTACCTAGATAATGAAGAGACGTCCGATTCCATTACGTATTGGGTCGTGTCCTATGTATTTTTTTATGTGACTCGGACTCAAAATCCACGCTTATACAAGTTGGAACAAAACTTTTGAAGGAGAACAATGAGCTGAAGATTGAACTGAAGAAATTGAGCAATAGTTAGAGAGGTGCTACAACATCAAAATCACCTTCGAGCATATGTTGAACAACAAAAGAAGCTATGGTGATATGAGTGGCATTGGATTCAACAAGAGCATGACCAAAGGGGAAAGAAAAAGAGAAAGAAGGATGAAGAAGTTACTACAAAAGAAGCTCTCTCATTTCATGTGCTACAAATGCCATGAAATGAGACATCTTGAAAAAGGTTGCCCCAACCTTGAGAAGCTCAAATTAAAGAAAGAAGAAGAGAGGCTCAAGCATGTCAAGTGCTTCAAATGCTGCACATGGGGTCATCTCACCTCTATGTGCCGAACCAAGCAATTGGTGAAGCAAAAAGAAGTGCCTCAACCAAAGCCATAAGTTGAGCAAGAAAAGACACCCCAAGAGCAAATCAAGATCAACCTTGAAGATGGTGGTGACTTGATGAAGAAGAAGAAGAAAATAAGAAGGGGTGGAAAAGCAAGGCATCCAATGCTTGATCAAGATGCCAAGAAGATAAGCAAGACTCAAGATGAGAAGAAGATGTATGCTCACATCAAGTGCTTCAAGTGTGAAGATATGGGACATTTTACCGTGAGGTGTCCTACCAAGCTTAAGATGAAGGCTCAAGCAACTCATGAGAGGCAAGGCAATGGGAAGCACTACATGAGCAAGGAAGAGAAGGCTCAATCAAAGAGTAAGTGATACTCATGCCGGGAAAGGGAACACATGGCACACTCATGTTCACTAGGTAACACTTTTAAGCCCATTTCAATTAACGATGATTCTTTGCTTAGAAAAGATGGCAATGGTACCTCATTGGTTGCAATTGTAAAACATCCCGCTACCCATACTAAGGCTTTGCCTAAGTATGTTGCACCTAACTTGAGATGACCTAAACTAGTAAGTGGATTGAATGGATATATGTCTTGTGAAAGTATTCAAACAAGTTGATTTCAAGTTTGGTTCAATTTGGTGAAGTATAGCTCAAGTGATTGAAATCTGTCCTATATTGAAAATCTGAGTGAGCTGTGATCTTAGCCATGTTTGAGTGAACAAATCTATTTGGATTGGCTTGAAATTTGGTATACATGCTCTAGACTTATGGTATAAGATGCTATGTAAATTTCATGAGAATTGGATAAGAATTGCTTCAGTTTTGGAGTGGATCTTGTCAGCTATGGTGCAACAGTTTTTAGCATGGAGCAGTGGTGGAAGATTTGATTGTTGTCAGTTCATATGAAGTCAAATGAAGCCTAAATTTTTACAGATACTTGATGACTTAGTGAAGCACATCTCCACCAAATTTCGAGGCATTTGTATCTGTACATTGGGAGTTATGGATTATTCTTTAAAGGGTACAGAATCTGCCATAAAAGTGACAAGTATTAGATTGATCAAAAGTCACTTTGATTGAAAGGTCTTGAAGTTGGAAACATGATTATAAGTGGTTGAGGTACCTAAGTTTGGTTTTGAGATATTCTAGAAGCATGCCATGTAATGAGTACAAGGCCATTAGATTGTGGAGTGTATTTGGCACATATTTAGTACTCAAATTGGAAGATCAAGATCAAACTCAAGATAAAAATAAAGTTTAAGTTCTAGTGACAATTGAAGAATATTTGGTAGAAAGAAAAGGGCTTAAAGAAGAATTCAAGATCATTCATCAAGTTAAGTCCATCTCTTGGATCAATCAATCAAGCTATTTCAATTGAGTATCAAGAATGGTTCTTTGGAGAGAGGTCACTTCTCTCTAGTGTAGGGGCATGCCGCCTATGTGTAGGTAAACCAAGTATGGTACTTGGAAGGCTAATATGGCAGTGGTGATCCGAGAAACATTTAAGATGCTTAGTTGAAGCAATCAAAAGGGTTGATCAAGAAAAGCAAGCAACATCCAAAAGAGAGCTAGTCATGACAATTCAAGTGGTATTCTCACTCATAGTTCTCTCATGCAAGCATTGATTAAAAGAAGAAGGAAGCCAACCACAACAAAGATAGTGCACTTGATCAAAAGTGGTATTCAATTCATATGGGTGAAGAATGGATTCTATCTATGATGATTGGTCTTTAACAAGCTTATAATTGGACTTCACATTGCTATTGCGGAGCTTAATTGGAATCTAATGACTATCCTCTACTCCAAGATAGCAAAGGTACCATTGTAATGTGCATGATCATTTTCATTCCTTACTAGTATATGGTTAGTGCTTATAGTACATGCTTATACGAACCCAAGGACTTGAGTGGTAGTGTATGAGTTTGTTCATGAGCTAGTGAACCAAAGTACTTGAGTTAATTTGGATTGCTAACAAGTGACAAATACCATATTAGCAAGATAACCCTTGCAAGAGGTGTGAAAAAGCTTGTCATTGGTTCAAACCAGACTTGGAAGCTTAGGCAACTCAATTTAGTTCAAGTCATCATTAAAAGCTCATGATAGTGACAAGAGTACAAGCACAAGACAACAATGCAAATGGATATCTAGTTTGGTTGTTTCAACTGGTATCTAGACTCAAACAAATTCACAAGTCATGTCTAGATCAACCCACAAGTGATATCCTACAAGTGGTACTCATAAAGATAGCAAATGTTGTAGAATTGGTTTTATTGATAATTCAATCATACCCGTGGTATCACATTTCTACATGTGGTATCAATCATACAAGACGGTGATTCCACAAGTGATCCTCAACTTTAAGTGATCATCAAATGAAGAATACATCCCTCATACAAGAGCTCAAGATTATCAAGTGAATGACCCATGCTATGACATAGGGCTGTTCTCGATCTTACTCCTATACGTGCACGAGCGCTCTGCGTTATGGGTGGTCAGCAGTGGCTCTTCGGTGACGCCTGTGCTCTTACGCGTACACGGGTGCCAGCCACTTCGCCCTATAGAGTTTGGGCTAGTTGGGGCTGGTGATGCAATACAAAACCAACTGGCAGGAAGTTACTCATATTTAAAATATGAACACTTTCGTACAAACATAATGTTTATCCACTCCGCTCTGCTGCCTTCATAGCCGAGTTCATATATTTATTTTTACATCATGTACTATGCATTCTACATTATCTTTTGATGACTTGGCGCAACTGGCCGAGCTCCGTATCTTGCTCTACAAATGTGACGATCGTCAGCAACATCAAGACTGTTCGGCAATGCAGGACAAATTCACCGATCCGCAGTACCTTTCTTCTGCTCGGAGATGCTTCTCAGCTGCTCAAAGGCTCGCCCCAGCTGCTCGGAGACATTTCTCAGCTGCTCAGAGGTGCGTTCTAGCTGCTCAGAGGCGGTTTTCAACTACTCGGACAAGATGCCCTTTTGGTACTCTAGGTCCTTCGCGTTTGTGTCGACATAGAATTTTCGTCCCGTGCCGAGGACACACGAGCAAGCCGGAAGGGTCTGCTCGATGGAGCTGTAGATTCGCCTAGCTTCAGCGTAGGGATGGTCGATCCTACGCAATCCTCTCAAGACGTGCCAGTCAATTTGACCCTGTAATTGACAAGGAGAGAAAGTTTATCAGTAATTAAGGGAGAAACATGCCGGTGTTGCCAGACAGTCCCGAATGTGTAGCTCTGAGAGCCGATATGAAAGGAGATCGACTAAATAGTCGATTCCAGCATATTCGTAAGAATAAATCGGTTAAAGCTCATGGGGTTGTGTAAGAAGAATCAGTTATCATTCTGGATGAATATCATTGTTTAGACAAATATTGGTCACTGACAAAAAAATATCAACAATAATTAGTTCATGCTAAGTCAATGACTGCAAGTAACCGAACCCCTTTTATGAAAGAAACAGTTCATCATCATTCAACTATTTAATAGAGATAAATCTAATGAACATATTAGATCTCATCTATCGCTATGACCAGTGGGGCATAAGGCAGAATCATGCGGGCCGTAGAAACAACAATAGACTCGACGACCCTAACTTATTACTAATATCAGTGGGGCATGAGGCAGAATCATGTAGGCCATAATATAATAATAAGATAATGGGGCTAACATATCTTTCAACCTATCGCTACTTCAACGATCTCGTGATGTGAACTATTCATGAAAGCGCTCGATATCGGCTAAAACAGTCGATTCAGGCATAGCGCACAGTTAAGGTCATACCCTCTCAGGAATAGATCTACCAAATAACAATCCCCACTCCACAGTGCTAATAGTGGGGTGTGAGGTAGAATCACACAGGCCGTGATAACGGGTAATGGAACAGTTTTTGCTAGCCAATAGATCTACTCAAGATCAAACATGCCTTGACCGCACGCTATGCACGATCAAGATTGATGTAAAACAGCCGATAAAACATAACTCGTCGTTTAAAGTGCAGATTAAATCAGTTTAGATTAACAAACGATGGGTTAACAAAGATATAATGCTGATCTAGATCAATCCCAATCGGGCAAAGTGATATTGCTGTAATTAAATAAATAATGAAAGCAATAAGTAATGTCAGTAACTTAATGTATCTATCTGAAGAAACGTCATCCTTAGATAGAGCCGATAACTTAACCTTAGTCTAGTTCGAGCAGTGGAGGTCGACTGGATCGATGCAGCCATACTTGAACTAGACATGAGTCGATAACTAACTTATACCAGAGTCGTAGTGGAGGTCGACCGGATTGATGCAGCCATATGAACAGAGGGATAAGCCATGACGGTACTTACAGACAAGCAGTGGAGGTCGGCCGGATCGATGCAGTTGTACTTGCTGAAGAACTCGCCGAGATATACTCTACTCCTACTCCTAAGGGGTTGTCGGAGCTAAAAAAGTAAATAACTGGTATTTGATTGATTGTGTGTTTTTTACAATAGCCAGGGTTTGATATTTATACCCGGGACCTGTGCATGACTCATGTCTAAGCACGACTCATCACAATTTTTGACCCTAGAGAAAACATTCCTAATTTAAGATAACTTGGACTCTAATCTTTCCCTTTTTGTAGAGTCCAACATGTCTCGTCCTGGTGCCGATCATAGCCTTTGTCGTTATCTGCTGGCGCTATCTGAAGAAAGTCGATTCTAGTTTTGCATTCGAATCAGCTGGTTCCGATCTGCATACAATTGATTCCTTGGTGACATGATCTTGGGAGCTTTCGAGTCCCTGTGACTCTTCTTCCAAATTTTGGTATAAATGGTTTGATTTAGCAAGATTTCTTTCACGCTGGGCCCTCTGGATGTTCCTCTCCATCAGCTTCATCACCTCCTTTAGCTTCTCGTTCTCCTCGGTGAGGGGCTCCATCCTTTTGAGCGTCTGTTGCTGTTGCACGGCAGTTCGCGCTATGCCCTGCAAAGCACCATGATTATAAGGGACCATATCCTCCAACGCCCAAGAGAACACCGCTGACACAAATACTAACCTCAATTTGCTTCATGGCTATGGAAAGGGTGAACCGTTGCCTCTTCACCTCCCTGGTGGTGTTCTCCTCTTCTACTACTACGACTTTGTCCCCTGCTTGCAGAGGATGCGGACGGCTTGAGGTCGTGATTCTTCATGCTCAATCTCCTAGACCTCGTCCTCTTCCTCCATAGTCGATGGTGCTCTCTAGGGGCTCGGTGGCCGCACAGAGGATCTGACCACGCCCCACGACATCTTAGGGTGTGCCGCTTGCTCCTCCGATGCTGCCGGCCTCTGCGCTATCGATTCTAACGCTGCTGGCCTCCGTGCCTCCGATCTCGACAGGACGTTGGCAGCTCCCGCTTCCACCTTAGAAGACTCGGCGGCTCCCGTCGTTGCTCCTGGTGTCTCCGTTGACTCACCCGCCGTTGTCACCAATCGCTCTCCACCGCCAACTCCATCAGCAGCGGTGGTTGACTCCTCCGTAGACCAATGAGCGCCCGAGGACTCTGGGACAGAGTCTGCCCGCAATGTCTCCACACCAGGAACAGCCCCCAGCTGCTCATCGGTCTGACTTGAAGGATTCAGGTCCTCCATGCGCCCCGTTCTGCATCAGATTAGCTCATCGGTCACAACAATTGTAAAAATCGGGTAGCTACTGATCCCAAGGCAAAGATACTTACACATCAGCTTCCTGGTAGACGGTTCTGAACCGGCGCTGCCTTCCTGAGCACCCAGGCATTGTTCTGGGGGTCAATCCGTATGGCCTAGGCTGGAGGTCTTACGGCCCCTGCCATTGGTGTCTCCTCCACCTACTACTCGGGGACTCCTTCCCCTCCCTTCGATTGCACATCCGCGCACGTGTCGCGTGATGGCGCTTTAGTGCTCGAAGGGGGAGCTACTGGAGCCTCGTCGTCATCTGACCACTCGGATATCGCCGCACTCTACATCCGAGGGGTTTGATCGCAATCAAGGGAGATCCCGCCCAGCTTACGGGGAGCAGCATCCACTGTTCTCCTCTTCTTTCGGGCCAGCTCATCTGTCGCCGCCCTTTTCCCCCGAACCTTCTCTGATACTAGGAGGGGACTCTCCCTCTGACCAGCACCTGCACCTCTGGACTCGGACGAGGTGCTGATAGCACTTTCCTCTAGCTGAGTGGTCAGCATTGAGTCCACTGCTTTCGCCCAATTGCTCCTCGGCACGCCCGAGAAGTACGCCGCCCGATCCTACAAATGGTCTTTGCACAAGCGAATTAGTTCACTACTCAGCACCGGTATGGGATAAAAGCACCAGGAACAACAGTCGAGATTTTTACCTTAGGAGGAGGGTTCGTGCAGTTGAAGGCTCTCGGCTACCCTGGCATGCTGAACGGCGCATTTGGAGTAAATAGTTCAGCGGCCCGTTGTAGCACAGCCTCCTTTGTTAGTCTCTCCATCCTCTCTCGGGTGCCGTCAGTGTCTCCCCTGAAGTCAAAGCTTGGATGAGCCCTCTCCTTGCAGGGCTAGACGCGACACACTATGAAGCTCACCGCCACCACCACTCCATTCATCTTCATGCCCTTTATTAGCCCGAGGAGTTCCTTCACCTGCTCCATATCAGCACTGGTCAGTTTCTTCGACCAGCTCCTCTGGTTCTCCGAAACCTGGTCGACGTCGCATCGGATGGTAGGTTGACTCTGCTTCATGTAGAACAACCTGGCATTCCACCCCTTCAATGAGGTATTCAGCGACATAGTAATGTATTCACCCGCCATCCCATCGCGGAGCTACAGATACACACCATCAACCACTTTAGAACCACCCCTCCCTTCTTCTTGTGCTAGAAAAGGTGACGAAAGAGATTGAAGTGGGGAAGAATGCCAAGATAGGCCTCGTAGAAATGGATAAACACGAAAATGTGCCAAATGGTGTTTGGATGAAGATTACACAAGTTCGCTCCCCAAACCTCCAACAGATCCCGCAAGAAAGGATGTACCGGAAGTCCTAATCCGCGCTAGAAGTAATCCTCAAATACTACGAGTTCATCGGTGTGTGGCATCGGATACGGCTCACCATCGGCTGGACGCCATCCGACAGTGGCACGGTCGGGAAGAACGCCCGCCTCCACCATCTCGTTGAGCTCAGTCGCCCCCATGAGTGACGTCACCCATTCTTTGTCATGGCTTGTCCCAGCGGCTGCCTTCTTTGGGTTACCACCTCCCGTCTTTGGTGCCATCCCTCAGATCTGGATCGGAACTGGCCCTATTTCGCACGCTTTTTAGCCCTAGCGGCGGAGTATGTGTGAATGCGAATCGGGAAGCGTGAGGCTGAGGAGGAAGATGAAGTGGCGAAGTGGCAAAGGTGGGAGCATGGAGTGCGGCAATGCAGTTATAAAGACACCCTCTCTACTTTTTGCATTCAAGGGTTTTTGGGAAACCACTCCAAGATTTGCGCCTTTCCGAATTCCCCAAAGCGGCGTGCTGGGCCGTTATCTGGGCTTCCACGCAACTACGACCCATATCACCCATTTTTCGACGCAACTTGGTACTGCACACCGAATATTCACCAACTTCTCCGCCATACCATCAAGGCTCAATAATTTCTACTGTACAACCATTACTCCGATTTTTTCTCCACTATTCAGTAATTGGTACTCCTTGATTTATCCAAGATTTCCACTTGTGGCTCGGGGACTGCGTCATCATCATGATTTGGTCTCTCACTATACCGGGGACTTTTTTTTGTTTACTGTTGTTTCTAACCCTGGCACCACGTGACCACATCACCTAATGTTAGGCACGGGGACTAAGTGGGCACACTTCACCTTGCGGTGAATGTGCGCTTTTCATTTCAGGGCTTCGCCCGTGGACTGGTTGCCTGCTCGGCTGGTCTTCTACCTTTCTTCTACTTTCTAGACCCTGGCACCACATGACCACGTCACCTACTGTTAGGCTCGGGGACTAAGTGGGCACACTTCACCTTGTGGTGAGTGTGTTTTCTTTAATCTGGAAGACTCTGTGCCTCTTGAAGTTGAAGACGATTATCTCCCTTTCTCGTGGTCGGACTCTAAGTGGGCACACTTGGTTCACAGCGAGAAATTTTTTGATTTTGGACTTGAGCTCCTTACATCCTTGTGGAAGCCTTACTTGGGATACTCTGCTCGGCGACGGTTCACAATTGTTCGGTGACTCATTAGAGTGGTCGGACTATGAGTCTGACTGCTCGGCTTTGTTTACACCTGCTCAAACAAGCTCAAGATGATGTTGCACAGTGGATACAAGGCGCTCAGGGACTAGCTACGGGGGTATGACCCTAGATACCCATGGTGGACTACATGGGCTACGCCACCAGGGTCGATCCAACCCACAAGATGAATCCTTGTGGAGCACGACGCTGCTCGGCGTGCCCCCATAGGACACCAGGAAGATATCCTAAAGATACAACATAATCTGTTAGGATATGTTACGACCCCATGATTCATGTAATCCGTTATTACTTTCTGGTTATCTCCTAGATCGAACCAACTTGTAACTCTACCCCTAGACTATATAAGGCGGGCAGGGACCCCTCAAAACACACGCAATATCATACGATAGCCAATACAAACCAACAGACCACAAGAGTAGGGTATTACGTCGCGCTGACGGCCCGAACCTACCTAACTCTTGTGTCTCTATTGCCTTCTTGTTCTGGATTACGCGCATCTCTGTCGATCAATCTACCTTCATGGGATACCCCCTCGAAGGACTGTCGAGCATCTTTTGTCGATAGGAGGTGTCCCACCAATTGGTATCAAGGTCAAAAATCCTATGTGTGGTATCTCAAGAGCTATACAAATGGTGTCATTCCAGCATATGTAGTGGTGTCCATAAAAAATGCAAGATTCAAGCCTCAACCATCTACCCCAATGCAAGCCTTTGCATCAATAAGAAGCACACCTTTTATGAAAATTGATGACAAAGGGAGAGAGATTGTACAAAGATATGAAAGCCTTAGGAGAGATTGGACAAAGATATCAAAGACATGGGGAAGAAGTAGAAGTTGGACATGGACATGGACAAAGATGGAGCAACATTGAGGAATTGAGAATGATCAAAAGCTTTGGGGGAGATTAGACAAAGATATCACAGACATTAGGAAGAAGTAGAAGTTGGACATAGACATAGACAAAGAGGGAGCAACATTGAGGAATTGAGAAGGATCAAAATTCTTGGACAAGAGAAGCACACAAGTAGGGGGAGCAAGCTCATGAACTTGTTTGTTTGCATTTGATATGTGCATAGTAATGTGCTTGCTTGCATTGCATAAGTTTTTAAATTTTATATGCATGGTTGTGTGGTGTATGCTAGTTATAGAACTTGAATGATGACTTGATAACTAGCATGCATAGGATGGTAGCTAGACTTGTATTTCTACACTTGCTACTAGAACCTTGCTTATAATGTTGATGTCACGGGTTTCTAGTATATTTGTTGTCTAGCTACTCATGGTGCTAAGGGTGGTGTTAAAAGTGCAACTCCGATTGGTATCACGCTTCAAAGGTTAATTCTTTACACTTTAGCATCATTGGTAGTAATTACTCTTCCACAATTCCAATCTATACATATGTGCGAGCTTCAAACCAAACACTCCAGCACATATGTAGGGGGAGCTAATGCTACCAATTTGGGTTTGTGGAACTTGTCCAAAATCATTTACACATGGTAAAATTGCTTGGGCAAGCAACATGAATCCAAAAGAGCTTAATTTCCATATCTTTGTAGAGTTGTCATCAATTACCAAAAAGGGGGAGATTGAAAGGTCCTTGTTTGGTTTTGGTAATTGAGTGACAACCTTAGGTGTACTAATATGTGTTTGAGTGAGATACACAGGTGATTAGTCCACAAGTACATCATGTGTGAGCAACCTATGCCATGGAGGTGAAATGGCTTGGATTTGTTGCAAGGCTTACACATGTGATGATAGAGCTCATTGCATATGAGACATGACATGGAGTCATGTGATCAAGGTGGAGAAGACCAAGACAAGACTTGGCTCGACGAACCGGTTGCAAGTGTGAAGGGCAAGTTAATTGATGAATTGGCGTCGATGGACCGAGGCAACGGTGAAGAGCAAGTGAAGTACAAGATCGATGAACCAATATGGTCACGTGATGATATGAAGTGGATCATATCATTTGTGATTGGTTGGTGCATGTGTTGCATCAACATTGGAGGAGATGGAATGGGATGCGTAAGGCAAAGGTATAATCTTAGGGCATTTCATTTCACCGGTCAAAGGTTGTGTAGAGAAGTGTATGGCCGGGTTTAGGATAGATGGCCATACTATCAAGAGGAGTAAACTTGTATGCATATCGGTCATCTAGTGCCACTCAAGTGATCTAACTCTGCATCATTGCTAGGATCGAGTGGCGTGGCAAGTTGAGTGGCTAACTCCTTTGGAAAAATATTTGTGAAATGCTAACACACATGCACATGGTGGTGTTCACTTGGTGGTGTTAGCTTATTTGTGAAGGAGAAGTCAAAAGGTGAAGAAAGGAGGTGAAGCTGGGCTCGGAGTGCTGCCTTGGGGGCATCGCCCCTACCTGTCCAGTCACAGCCACCACTGTGACGGTGACCGGCTGGCCGAGGCCAAGAGCAGCTATGAAGGGGGTGGCACTGCCCTGCCTTGGCATTGGCACCGCCCCCATGTGTCTGGTGACCAGCTGCAGGCTACCTCACGCGGGCGTGGGTGACTTGGTCACCACCGTGTTCAGCATGCACTGCCATGGGGAGGGCGGTGGGACCACCAAGGGTTGTCCGGTGCCACCACCACTTTTTTCCCAAGGCCGGCTGTTTCGGTGTGGTGCGCAGGGGGTCACCGCCATGGTGACGGTTGTGCACCGCCCTATTTTTCTAGGGGCTGGTGTTTCAGGTGGCTGGCTGGGTGGTCACCACCACCCCTAGGGTGGTGCCACCGCCACCTGTCTGGTGACCAATGGCTAGTTGATATAGCCGTTGGAGTTCGACCGTTGAGCGAGCACTGCCATGTCCGGTGCCCTCGTTGAAACCAGTAGCTTTGCTCCAACGGCTCTATTTGGCTTGGGGCTATAAATAGAGGTGGAGCTCAGGCTTGGACTGGTTGCTGAGCACCCTTAAGCCTTGGTGGCTTGTGTAGGTGTCCTTGGGAGCCCTCTAACTCACATACGCTTGATAGTGAGCATCCGATTGAGTGTGAGTGCGATTGCATTGTGAGGTTGCATTGAGTAGCACTAGGTGATCGGGTTGCAAGCCAGTGGTGCTTGTTACTCTTGGAGGTTGCCACCTCCTAGATGGCTTGGTGGCTTGTGACTGTTGAAGCATGCGAGAAGATTGTGCGGTGCTTCGGAGGAGGATTTATGAGGGAGATTATGCTCACCCCGCGGGGATCGCTAAGAGCAACTCTAGTTGCGCGTGTCATTGAGCTACCATCACTTTTGGGGTAGGTTCTTGCGGTGCCCAACATGCGGGCTTGGCGGATGATGCCAATTAGTCGCTGAACCACCAAGTGAGCGGTCGACACAACGGGGACTAGCGTATTGGCAAGCACGTGAACCTCGCGATAAAATCACCATTTCATTCTTGTCTTCCCGTTGGTTTGCATCCCCTACACACAAGCTTGTATTTACATTTCATATATTATGCTTGTGTAGTTGCTCTTGTAATTAGTTGACTTGTGTAGTTTGCTAGTTACCTTCTTGCTTGTGTAGCATAGAAGTAGCTCCCTTGCATGACTAATTTGGTTTGAGTAATCTTGTTAGTTATATTGCTTAGTTTGTGTAGCTAAGTATTTTGTGCTCTCTAATTTGGCATTCGTTGCCTTGTTATTGAGCATTGCTAGTGAGCTTAGGTGGCTTTGTGATTTTGCTTACTAGATTGTGTTGTTTGAAGTACTAGTGCATAGGTTTGTGTGACCTTGCTTTAGAATTGATTAGGTGAGCTCTAGCTAGCCCAGCACCTTTGTTGCCTAATTAGGATCTTTATAAGGTGCTTGAGAACTTAGATAGAGGGGTGTAGTCTTGGCTAGACCAATAGTTTTAATTCTGCATTTATTTCGATTAGCTGGCACAATTAATTTTTAGAAAGGACTATTCACCCCCTCTCTAGTCCACCATCTCGACCCTACAGTAATTGAGTGACAACTTAAGTGGACTAATATATGTTTATGTTGAGATACACAGGTGATTAGTCTACAGGTACATTAGTGTGAGCAACGCTTGAAGCCATGGTGGAGAGGTGACTTGAAGTTGTTGCAATGCTCATCTAGTGTTGATAGAGGAGCTCATCTCATATGAGCCATGACATGATAAAAAAATCTTGAATGATTTTTTAAGATTAAATAAGATTTTGGGATTTTAATTGGTTTTGCTTCGGTACCACAGGGATAAATCTTTGTGTCTCTATCTTTGTGATTCCCCATTCTACACTTGTGCTTTGCTATTGTTCACTCGTGTGCTCATCGTACATAGGAAGCATCATATGAAATCAATAGGCTTGGGCAAGCAAAAGAAAATTTTAATTATGGTATAGATTGGGCAGCCCAAGCATCTTGGCTACAATTAAAATTTGAAACTAAGATTGATGAAATGATTTACATCATGCAAAGCCAGCATGTATTTTGCAGGACATTCAAGTCTCGGATGTGGAGCTTTTTCAGCGTCAGACCACCAGGGTCATCGATATATAATGCTTCAGAGGAGCACGAGCAGCACCATGATCTATCATTCGTATGCTTCAGAGAGCTGCTTGAAACAGAATGACAATTCAAATCCCTCCACTTTCAATAGTGGCCACGTAGTGAAGGCAAGGAGGTATGAAGACATGCGCTGGATTTTTTATGAGGTGGCAGCACGAGAAGCGAGAGAAATACTGTAGTGAGGATCTCCTATTTAGTTATAAAAGATAGAAGATAGAAGATTAGTCGACGTTGATTGTCCAGAATATATAGAAGCACATGTGAAGCGTTGTTAGGATTATAGTGGGCACTAGTCCCCTAGATAAATTTTTAAAGTGCCTGTGTTAGCTTGTGTGGCTTCATACACGCTGTCGCACACCTGCATGCATGCAACCTGCATTTAGTATATTTAATTAAGTTTTATAAACTAATGATTTAATTAAATTTCAATAAAAATGAAATAAGGGGAATAGAGAGGCAAGAAAATATAGATGGTAGCACACAGAAACATAATGTTTATATAGATAGAATTAAATGATACACACTTGATTGAGTAACACTTATGTTCACACCGAATAATATTAAGTATGATAGGATTATATGACACTTGTGTTGTCATGAACGTCACTAGGTTGTCAACACATGCTGATTATATAAGAACAAAAAGTAGTCCATATAAGATTTAATTAATTCAAGTTTAGGCATGGTTGGCACGAAAATGTCGACACACAGCAAGCCGGAAGGATCTGCTTGATGGAGCAAGGCTGAAGATCCGCTTGGCTTCAACGCAAGGGTAACCGATCCTACGAATTCCTTCTGAAACATGTCAGTCAATTTGACCTACAATTGACAAGGAGAGAAAATTTATCAGTAATTTAAGGTGAAACATGCCGGCCTTTGTCCAGACAGTTCTAAGTGTGCTGCTTCGAGAGCAGTAAGACGAGAAAATCGACTAAATAGCCGATACGTGTAGAAATCGGCTGTTACAGACTGTAAAGTTCGTGGGTAGCGATTGATTTTATGCAAATAGGTACAATACACGTAGATGTAAGTGAGATCATCAGCTAGGTGGATATTATCAGTATAAAGTATTGAGCCAATGAATCTAATGAGAAAGGATATAGCATGCGAACAAATCGACTGTCTAGTAGAAATAATCCTCCAAACGCTCTGAATCTAATCTGTTACCGTCAACAGTGAGGATCGACCGGATCGATGGCAGCTATGATGATAATAACAAACTAAAACCGATAAATCCGTAAAACCATCTATACTTCGACAGGCTTTCCGAAAGACATGCTATATATGAAGGCTCTGGTGAATCGGCTAAAATAGCCGATTTAGGTGAAAAGGTACTACAGCGTGTGAACAATCGACTATTTCACGTGGACAAACCTATGAACTCATCAGACCTAACCTGCTATCTCTAACAGTGGGGTTCGACCAGATCGATGTAGCCGTGATAAAGACAACAAATCAAACTTTTAAAGTAAACAGATCTATTCACGTTTAACAGAATCATATAAACACACTGTAGGCGTTAACGCATAGGCGATCGACTATTTAGCCGATGTAGACATAGCAAACAGTTAAGGTCACGCCTAATCAAGAACAAATCTACTAACTCGCATCCTTCAATCTACAGTGCCATCAGTGGGGATCGACCGGATCGTTACAGCCATAATAGCGAACTATAAACCAGATTTAACTAGCCAACAAACCTCTGCAAGATCATACATGCCTTAACCGTGTACTATGCACGATCAAGATCGAAGTAAAAACAGTCGATGAAACAAAACCCGTCGCTTAGAGTAAGAAACATCGTGTTGTGACAAAGCAAACGACGGACTAAAATGATATGAGGCCGATCTAAATCGATCTCGATCGGGCAGATTGATGTTGCTGCAAACTAATAACAATAAGAACATCAGCAAGATCGGTAACTTAGTGAATCTACTCGAAGGACGCCACCCTTAGGTAGAGCCAATAACTTGACCTTAATCTAATTCGAGCAGTGGAGGTCGACCAGATCGATGCAGCCGTACTTGAACTAGATAAGAGTCGATAACTAGCTTATACTAGAGTTCGCAGTGGAGGTCGAACTTAACTGATGCAGCCGTACAAACAGAAGTATAAGCCATGACGGGACTTACAGACAAGCCAGAGGTCGGCTGGACCGATGCAGCCCTGCTTGTTGAAGAACTCGCCGAAATCTACTCTACTCCTACTCCTAAGGGTTGTCACGGAGCCGAAAAATATAACTTGTATTTGATTGATTGGATGTCCTTGACAATAGCCGGGGTCCAATATTTATACCCGGAGCCTAAACATGAATCCTACTCAAGTACGACTCATTACAATCTTTGGTATAAAAGAAAATATTCCTAACTTAAGATAACTTGGACCCTAATCTTTTCCTTTTTGTAGAGTCCGATATGTATTTCCTGACGCCAAGCGTAGCTCATTATCGTTATCTGCTGACGTCATTCAAAGAGAGCCGATTCCAGTGTCGCATCTGAATCAGCTGATATCGATCATCATGCAATCGATTCCTTGATCGACACAATCTTGGAAGCTTCGAGTTCCCGCGTTCTTCTTTTCAAATTTTGGTGTAAACAGGCACCATAAGATAGAGAATGATTTTAGAAAAAAAACATGAAACTAATTATATATATTTTTGGACTAAAGCAAATTTTGTATGAAAATTATTTAATATTACACCGGATTCTAGAATTTTAATTATATAGTTTATTTCAAAAATATTTGGACATTTTTCGAAAAATATATCTAGTCCTATTTATCTCCTAAATTATCAACATAGTCTGTTTTACGTGCTCTCTTGATAGATGTGGCGCCGTGTCATCAAAAATCGCTATTAAAACCATTATTCATGGTGCAAACGACAGTTTTAAAGTTGAGTGATAGATTTCCTTTTTTTTTAGCACAAGTTGAGTGATAGACGAGGGAGGAAAATCAGATGATCTGGAAAGTTAGTGGGCCAAGAGGACCTTTTCCAATCAAAGGAAAGCCCAGTTTAGTATTGATCTCCAATAGTAAAGAGCCGCAAGGTTATTACGTTAATTTCCTTTGCCGCGGAAAGGGAGTTCAACACGAACACGTACGCCACCACCGACATGGATGGGATATCGTGTATATACACGACACGAACACGTCCGGCTGTCCTGTCCGTCTCTGGTTTCCTCTATTTGTATACTTCCTTCCTATAAAATATCCAAGGATCAACGCGGAGAACATCCGTCAATTTCTATCTACGACGACACGATCGATCTCGGCTCTTCCCGGCCCCAAGAAGCAGAAGACGCTAGAGGATGTCGTCCTGTTTGCCTTTGCTCGTCTTCCAGCATCGCAACCACGTCAATAATGGCGACGACGACCAGATGCTCATGTTCAGCATATCTCAGATGACCCTGCGCACCAACATGGAGCCTGACCTCGTAGCAAACAAGAACATGTGCTGGACCACCCCGCAGGGCTGGATGCTGGTAGTTTCCCCCTCCCCCTCCTCAGCAACCACAGCGTGGCTATGGAACCCTCGTACCAAGGAAAAGATTGCTCTGCCGGACCTCGAGGAGGAGCATGACATCCCACTGGGCTCCAAGTGCTTGCTCACACACAGAGACGCAACCCATCCGGAATGCCTCGTCGTGCTCTTCGAGTACAAGGAACCCAACATGTGGTGCTGCAAGGTCGGCGGCGGCGTCCACGGTGGTGGCTGGTGCTGCTACACGTACGACATCGGTGACTACGAGGTGCCCGGCGGTGAGCCTCCTACTAAAGACCTCATCTCCAGCGTCGCCGCGGTTCAAGGGGAGATCTTCTTCATCAGCTCAGCAGAAGACATGTGCGCCATCAACTTCTCCTCCTCGACTGATCACCAACCCGAGTTCCAATACTTCGATGCCTGCATGGTCGATTTCCCGGAGGGGATGAACTCAGGTTGCTCGTGGCTGGTGGAGCACGACGACGAGCTCTACCTCGCGTGCGTCATCTTTGTTGGCTTTGATGCGGATAACATTGGCGCCATCCATGTGTACAAGATGGACTTCTCGACGGAAGCATGGTGCAGCGTGCGTGACATCGGAGACGCCGTGTTCCTCCTAGAGGGCGGCGGCAACATGGGTGCCTCCTGCCAAGCGAGCCCCCTAGGGCTTAAAGGGAATCAGATTTACTTCATGAAGAATTTCAACGCGGACGATGCGGATTTGTGCGTCTTTGACATAGAATCAGAGCAACAAGAGATTACTCGAGTCCACCATCATGAGCACCTGAATCTATGCCGCAAACCTTTTTGGATCCTTCCACCTATCTAGCTAGACACATACCTCTCGTTTGAACAGCAGTGTTCTTTGATTGCTTAATAAGTAGCAGTGTTTGTTTAATTTCATTGTTCTTGTGCGGTTTATTCAAAAAGAACAATACAAATCAGTCTGTGATGAAATATTGTTATTCGTGCCATACTCACACATGTGGATTACAGTCATTGAGGTAGCTACATTGTAGTTAAATTGAACTTGCTTGATCTCATAAAGTTCAAGCACAGGCCCAAAGGCTGAAACTTTTGTTGTAAAGACTTGATCGGAACTTTTGGGAAGCGGAAACCAACACGGTGTCCTGCACCACACCGTTCCGATTCTGATCCTGTCATCATGCGCGTCCGCTGATCAAACTCTTATGATCGATCTTTTTTTTTTCTTTCTCGAATACACAAAAGCTTTGCGTATCATTGTATTAAGTAGAAGAGTTTAGACAACTCTTATGATCGATCTTAATTATCGTCCTTCGTATAATTCCTCCTGTATATATATAGCTGAGGGCCGGTACCAGGCAATAAGCCTCCAATTCCAATCAGATCAATTGTCGCCCTAGCTGCAACCTAATTGGCGTACCGTCGTTCAGGAAGAAGAACTATGGTGGAACACGCAGACGACGCTAGTGAATTTGGATCGTCGTCCATGTCCTCGTCTTTGCCCGTGCTCGTCTTCCACCATCACCCGAACAACGGCCAAGAGGAGGACAACGAAGACGAGATGCTAATATTCAGCATATTCAAACAAAGCCGGGACACGAACATGAAGCGTGGACTTTTTCTAGCTGTGCAGCAAGCAGCAGCATGTGCTGGGCCACGCCACAAGGCTGGATGCTCCTCGTCGCCCAGGGCCATGATGACACCGACGACGACGACACGGCGGTGTCTTCGGCTTGTCTATGGAACCCTCTCACCGGCGACAAGCTTCCCTTACCAGATATCACAGAGGAGGAGCACAGGTTCCCACAGACCTGCAGGTGCCTGCTCTCCCACAAGGACCCAACACGTCCTGGCTGCGTCGTCGTGCTCTTCCATCCTTCCACGCCTGACTTGTGGTACTGCCAGGTCATCATCGACAACGACGACGACGACAAGACCAGTACTCGTTGGAGCTGGAGGCATTACTCATATGACATCGTTACCGGAGGCATATCGCCCTCCAACGAAGATGGTGATTTCCACGGTTGCTGCGTTCCAAGAGAGGTTCTATTTCATCAACTCAACTAGAGACATGTGCGCCATCGACTTCACAACAAGCAGCAGCAAAGAGCACCCTGCGTTCCACTATTTCGATGCACGCAAGGTTGATTTCCCCAAAGGGATGAACTTCGGGGCGACCTGGCTGCTCGACTGTGACGACCAGCTCTTCCTTGTCGACGTCTCCTGCGTCGGCGTCGATCCTCACAACATTGGCGCCATCCGCGTGTACAAGATAGGACTTCTCGTCGTCGTCGACACCCAGCAAGCCTCCTCCTCGTTGGCGCAGGGTCCGTGACATTGTAGATACCGTGTTTCTCCTGGATGACACGGGGTTGGCAACGTCTTGCCGCCCGGCGAGCCTTCACGGACTGAAAAGGAATTCAGGAAGAATTTCGTGGAAGATGATGCTGATCTTTGCGTTTTTGACTTGGAATCGGAGTGCCAAGAGATTACCCGTGTTCACAATATATCATGACGGCTTGCTTCTCCTCCGCAAACCGTTCTGGATTGTGCCACCAAACTAGGAGGTGTCATAGTCATATTTTGCAGCAAGTGCAAGATACATTGTGCGTGCTTGAAGCAAGCAAATTTTGCATCTACTAGTAGCTATATAGTTTATATATAAAATTCGTCCCGTCTGGTCTTCCTCTGTCCAGCCTTTGTACCCTTTGATTGACGATGTTTTCTATACTATATATGTGATTTGCGTTTTGCTTGTGTTATGTGCTATATATCTATATCTATCTATACCTAATAATAATCTATACTTCTTCTTTTTCTAATAATAAAGAGGCAAAATTTTAGCCTTTTTTTTCCATCCATTTTTTTGGGTCCGTCTTGATCTATCTACCGAATAATGGTGAGTTTCTTCCGTCCCAACATGTATATATAACCCGTGCTCATACGAGTTAGAATAGCTCTTGTCTAGCGCGATACTGAGTCAGATTCCAAAACGTATTGGGTAAGAGCTAAAAAAATTTTGTGCAACGGAATTTTGATCAAGTCCAATCCTTCTACCCGTCTATACCTAATATTAGCAGGCAAAAAAATCTCTCCAAATTTTTGACCCGCACCATCCATCAGTTGACACTCTTTCTCGTGTGAATGTAAGACTCAAGAGTACGAGAAAGGAGACATGTGTACATGCAAATTTATTGCCCGGGAAAAGGTGCTCACAAATAAACTTATTGTCCCACTAGAATACATAGTTTGGATTAGGAATTCTAATCAAACAGATCTATCCGATCCTAAACAACTTCAATAGCAATCCTAATCCAAACAGAAAAGGAGTTTCCAATAACTTCTCTATTTTCTAATCCACGGTGGTTTCCCATTCTTTTTTATTTTCTGTTTTTTTTCAATGGCACAGCCTTTTCTGTTTTCTCCAACGCCACATCTCTTATTTTAGATTTTTTTATTTTTTTCCAAAGGCAAGTTTTTCTTTTCCTGTTTCAGATTCTATTTTGTGTTTAGTTTTTTTCAACGACTTCCGTGATTTCAGATTTGGTTTTGGTTTTCCGATTTTCTTCCAACGGCAAGTTTTCTTTTTCTATTCTATTTTTCATGTTTTCTTTTGTTTTCATCTTTCTTTCCAGCAACGTTATAGAATCTAATTTCAATATGTTTTTCCTATTCTATTTTCCATGTTTTTTTGTTTTTTATTTTTTTTCTAGCAACGTTATAAAGTCTGATTCCAAGATGCATCACGGTACAAAATTCAATCTCAAGACGTATTGAAACAAGTGATTATCATTGAATAAATCTTCAAACCACAAATCGGTCAGCTAACTGCACAACGTCTCCCGTTGCAATGCATGGGCAAGTTTGCTAGCAAAATTTCCGACTATTTTTTTTGGTCCATCCATTTTTTTGGTTCGTCTCTCTCTAACTATCGGACAATAGAAAGTTTCTTTCGTCTGGACTTATATATACATAACTAATGTTTATACGAGTTAGAATAGATTTTGCCTAACACAATACGGAGTCCGATTGCAAAACATATTGGGTCCGGGGTCATCTATACCTAATATTAAAAAGACAAAATCTCTCTCCACTCATTTTTTTTCATCTGGCCCTCCTCTAACTACCTAGATAATGAAGAGACGTCCGATTCCATTACGTATTGGGTCACGTCCTTTGTATTTTTTTATGTGACTCGGACTCAAAATCCACGCTTATACAAGTTGCAACAACTCACATCCGGCAATGATATGGAGTCCGATCGCTATACGTATTGGTTACGTTGTAACACCTGGACACTTTGCTAGCCTAATATTAAACAGTCAAAATTTCTGCCATTGAACTTTTCGCTCTTGCCTAATCAGCGGTGAGGCTCTCCCACCTGCATGTTCCACCGTGTCCGTTAAGAACCCGCTCAACTACTGCCAAAACCTTGTAAAAAAAACTATTGCCAAAATGTTCTTTATTTAGGCCTCCGTTAACCATCAGCTTGGCCACCCTTGGAAACGCCCGCTCTGCCGACCACGGAAACATTACTTTTTCATTTCTGTACTCAATTCCGTGCGCATTTTTCTTTCTTCCATTTTTTCATAGCATAAAACAAAAAATAAATAAATACAATATTATAGGTCTTTGAACTCTTAACTTTTTCGTAATAAATAAATATTTTCATCACTAAATTGTATTGTTGATGTAGTTTTTGTAACACCCTTGTTTTTTCATCATGATAAAATTCACTAAAAATTTGAACTTTTTAAAATTTATAACAAATTAAAACTTGATTAGTTTATTTTCCGCAAAACCGTTTTAAAAATGTTTTCCGAAAACCCTGCATCAAAATTCACCATATGCATTCTCCTTGCTTTGCGATTGTTTGAGAGTTTGATTGCTTGAAATGCTTGAATGATTGCTTGCATGTGTGTTTGAATTATTGCTTTTCTGGAATTTATTTTGCGGCACCAAGAATTTTCTTGAATTTTCAATTCCGTTCTTGAATTATTTAAATCCTCCCTTTTGAAGCACTCCATAATAAATATGTTGTTACATGTTCTTAATTATCTAGGAATTATAAGTGTCCTTCCAAAATACTAGGTTAATTTCTATACATATGAAATCATTACTTTTAATTTCTATCATAAAAGAATATAGAATATATTTAGATAATCCATCATAAATATTGCCAATATTTGGTTCCCATCTCAACCATCTAGGAATTAATATAGTCATTAACATAGTATATAATTTATTAATATTTAGAAGTATGTCATGAGTATAGGAATATTAGTATTACATTCTTTCTTGATTAGAAACTGAAAAATACATCATTTATCTATAATGCATATGGGCATACATGCATTGTTACATGATCTATCTATTATTTACAAAAATAGAAAATGGAAACTCCTACTGTGTACGCCTCCCTCCCCACAAATGGGCCAAGCCCAGCAATAGCCTCGGCCCAGGCCAACTGGCCGAGCAGCACACGCAAGAGCGCCGCTTCGCCACCGCGTGAACCGCGTGCGGCCGCGAACCGCCAATGTCCGTCGTCGTCTTCCGCGTTCGATCTCATCCGCTCCGTGATATCCGTCGTCCAGCCGAGCAAGAGGATGGGACCGACGCCAGAGATATTTGCCGGCGAACCGCCTTACCCGGCCTATAAAAGGCACCGGTGAGCAGGAGACGGGGACGACGAAGCCGGAGCCGCACTCGGCTCTGCCCGCCGAGGTCCCTAGCGCCGCCGCTGCCGAAGCCTCCTCTGTCCCGCGCGACCGCCGGAGCTCGATCGAAGCCGCCGCCGCTGCTCACCGTGCTCGTCGTGGATGGGGATGTGTGCACGCTCGCAGATTGATGTCCAGGCGGCACGGATGCTGATCGGGCCCGTCCGTGCTCGCCTCGCCGTGTGCTCGCACAGACACTGATTCAAGTCCAGGCAGCACGGGTGCTGAACAAGCTCGTCCGTGCTCTCATCGCCGTGTGTACCCTCGGACGACGTGCATGAGACCGATCGTTTCCATGTCTATGTGATTGATTGGAAAAATTGGGCATGCAACGTATGCATATGGAAACCGTATTGCATGTGGGGGTGCAACGTACAACCGTAGGAGGCATGCGATGGACGGAGCGGGGCAACAGACACAAATATAGATGTAAGTAGATTTTTCTGGAGCATGTTTAGGTGTCCGTTTGTATGATTTTTCCGGAGCCTTTTCGGGCCTGTGCCGGTGAAGGTCGATGTTGTATCAGACTCGGAGAGGAGTTTGGAGCAGGCCTCAGAATTGATGCGTGAACGCGCGCGCACACACGAAGGGATTGAACGAAAGGCAAGATTGTGGAATTGATCCGATTGTTAGGGGAATTGCTTTGGTGTCGCACCTGTGGATGGAATAGTTATGAATGTTTTAGTTGTAGAGATTTACAGTAAAACATATGTACACAACTATAACATGAAACCAGTGATATGTTTCGTCTGTATACTAACTATAACATAAATTGTATGCATATATATATATATGGTGTTTCTTCACATAAGTCAAAGTATAAATCGCAACAAATATTTTATATGGTGTAGAAATACATAACTAGCTAGGTGGCATAATGTATATGCTGTAGAAGTAAATAACTAGCTAGCTAGGTGGCACAATCCAGAAAGGTTTGCGCCAGAGAATCAAGTCTTCATGATTGTGGACTCGGATAATCTCTTGGGCGTTTGTTTCCAAGTCAAAAATGCACAAATCAGCATCATCTTTCATGAAATTCTTTATGAAGAATATCTGATTTCCTTTCAGTCCTAGGGCGCTCGCCGAGCAAGAAGCCGCGTTTGTATCCTCCAAGAGAAAGACAACGTCTCCGATGTCATGAACAATGCTCCAACAAGCTTGTGTAGAGGAGGAGAAATCCATCCTATGCACCTCTATAGCGCCAATGTTGTTTGGATCGAAGCTGATGAATCCCATGACGACCAAAAAGAGTTGATCCTGCGACTCAACCAACCACGTCGCCCCTGAGGACAATCCGTTGGGGAGATCGAATGAAGGGACATTGAAACTTTGGAACGTAGGCCGGTAGTTGTGATTTGTCGTGGAAGTGCAGGATGAGAAATCTATGGCGCACATCTTGTTTTCAGACGATTGGGTGAAGTAGATTTTTCCTTGGACGGAAACCTTGAAGTGGATCATATTTTTCATAGGAGCGCGATGGCAGCGGAGACGTGCCTTTTTCCCCTTTGGTGGCTCGGGTATACAAGAAGGATCCCTACCAATGTCGTACGGGTAATGTCTCCAACTGTTGTTGGTGTTGTCACCATCTCCGGCGGTGTGGCAGTACCAGAGATCAGGCGTGGCGTCATTGAAGACGACGACGACACATCCTGGATGAGTTGGGTCCTTGTGGGAGAGCAGGCACCGGGAGTGGTATGGGAACTGATGTTCCTCTCCGATATCCGGTAATAGGAGCTTGTCGCCGGTGCAAGGGTTCCATAGACAAGTCGAAGAAGACACCGTGCCTTGATCCTGAGCAAGGACTAGTATCCAGCCCTGCGCAGTGGTCCAACACATGCTGTTGCTTGCAGCTAGAAGGCCATGCTCCACGTTCTCGTGCAGGCTTCGCTTGGATATGCTGAACATTAGCATCTCCTCGTCGTTACCGTCCTCCGGGCCATGGTGATGGAAGACGAGCAAGGGCAAACATGAAGATGGCATGGACGATCCCAGTTTTGTGGTGTCTACGTGTTCCACCATCGTGGAATCCTGCTCTAGTGCTCTTGGGAGTTGGGGCTGGTCTGGGCTGGAGAGACGAGAGAGGGAGAGAAAGCTATGCTATACGTGATGAATTGATCTGATGGTCCCTGAGATATAACAGTACGTGTATGTTATATAAGAGGAGGGATATCTATATCTATACCTAGTACCTAATACCTAATCTATACCTAATAATAAAGAGGCAAAATTTCTTGCCACCCTAAATTTTCGTCCAACTCTAATCTCTACTCGGTTTCTATACTCTCTCTGAGTCACGCGCGTGGACTTCCAATCCCATGTTAGTTGCCGGTATCGTCCCCGCGTTGGAAACTCCTTGCCTGACCGTACAAATCTCCAACTTAAATAAAAATCAAACTCCAAATTGGATTGAAATCAAATACAATAATGTTACAACGACTCACAAAAATGATATGATAAATTCTCAACTTTATAGCCCCATCCAATCCCAAATAGGAGCCTCGAGGCGAGTGAAGAGGCATCGTCGCCAGTGCCAGCGTATGAGGTTATCGAGAAGGAGGCGGTGGTAAAGGAGCTTGGTGACGCATGTCGGCGACCTTGGACGAAGCAGACTCGAGAGCGAGCAACAGCGCGTGGAGGGCCGCGTCAGCGGTGGCGAAGGACAGGCGGAGCAGTGATGAGAATTGCAGTGAATTAGGGTCCGGTGACGGGTATGCCTGCGACGTGGAGAGGAGGTCGAGTGCCACCTTTGCTGCGCATATATGTCGATGCGCCCACGTACGTTCCTATCTGGGCACCCCGAGAAGGAAGGAGAAGGAGAAGCTAGAGACAATTGAGAGATCGACTGCGGCGGTTGACAGCTACAGGTTGCCGAGGCAGCCGTCGAAGAGCTACGTGGCAGAGTTGATGCCGTAGAGGCAGCGGGAGTTGGGCATCCTGCATGTGCGCGTCCGCCCTTCCAGCGATAGTGTCGGGCCATGGTAATTGGAGCGACGCATCGACGATGACGAAGCGGATGGAGATGCGGAGCGACGCCGTCCTCCACAGCGAGGCGCTCGATGCTATTGATACCGCGCTCGATGTCCTCCGCGTCCCTAAGCAGCCTTCCGACACACGCGGACAGCACGGCAACCAGCCATCTCTGAGCCGCCTCCCGCTGTACGCGGACAGCACGGCCACCATGTCGCTGGCGGCCTCCTTCGCCTCCCTCATGGCAAGCGACGGAGAGCGCCTTCTGACCTTATCACGGTGCCTCGGCTCGGATCACGTAGAACCAAACGAAGAGCGCGCCGTTGCGCATCGCAGCCTTGCCGGCGTCGCCACCGCACACACCAACTTTTAGGAAAGTGGAGAGAGGAGAGTTCGGATGGGGAGATACAGATGAGAGAGAGGTTGCAGGGCAGGGGATGGATGCATGCATGCAGAGTTAAGGAGAAGATAAAGGTCGTCACATATTTTTGTATTTGGATATATAATTAATATTAAAGTATTGTGTGTTGCTTTTATCAAACTAGAATTCCAGTCATGCATATGCATGCAGGCATGTGACCAGCATGTATGGCAATTAATCGGCCAATGCATGATCCATACAAGGACACTATCATATTAATGTAAACATTAACTTATATTATATTGTCCATGTTATGGTCATAAAATAATTAATTGTAGCTTAAAATTTTGTAGAAAAGATAAATAAACATAAATAAATACGTAGAATTTCCACCGTCGTGTTTTCACGAACATTTGATGAATTTTTTCTCCCGTTGCAACGCACGGACATATTTGCTAGTAATAATAAAGAGGCAAAATTTCTCTCCACCCATTTTTTTTGGTCCAGACATCCCTTAACTAACTTTGTGAATATAGAAAAACGCCTATAGCCCTTCTCTTTATATAACTAGGAATCCTAATTCAATTAGATCTCTCGATTTCGGGTGAATAGGAATCTTAATCTAAATAAGAAAAATTTAATAATATGGACAACGAGGAATCTTAATATAATTAGATCTCTCCAACTCCCAGTAACCGGAATAGGAATCTTACTCTGAGTAACCGAAATAGGAATCTTAATCCAAATGTAAAAATATAAGAATATAAATTTAATAAAGAAGAAAGAAGGGAATAATTTATTTGTTCGTTTATTTTCTGTTCTTTCTTTCACATTTTTCTAGTTTTTCCGTTTTTACTTGCTCCAAGTACGTGTTGCTTTACATTCATTTGGACGCTTTTCAATTGGCTCCGAATATGTTTTGATTTTTTTCGTGGTTATTTTCTAGAGTACATTCCAATTTTTGTCATGAGTGTTTTCTACTTGGCTTCGAGTATGCTCAGATTTTTTTTTCTCGTGGATGTTTTTGACACGAGCTCGACTTTCTGATTTTGTTTTCATTGTTTTCTCCACCTGATTTTTTCTTGTTCTAATAAATATAATAAGAGTAAAAACAAACAATAAATAAGAGATCACAACCATTTTAATCTTTGACTCCTTAAGAAACAAATTTTTTTACCATTAAGTTAACTTCATTTTTGACTCGAACTCATGATCCATACTATAACTCATTACGTATTGGATTTCGTGGCAACGCATGCATATTTACTGGTAGATAATAATATAGGAGCTTGTGTGGCCACGATGACAATGCTAACGGCGCACGACATCGATTCCGGCGCAGCAAAACAAGATAAGTCCTGTCATGCTGGGTCCAAAGTCCTATAAAAAGTCCTATAGGTTTTGTCCTGATGATTCGTCTTGCTTTGCTTTGCATATGGGGTGCACCGGTGCAGGACACCGTGTTGGACTACGCTTGCAAGTTCTGATCGAGCATATTTCCAAAGGAAAGTTGGGTCTCATATGCGCGTACGACATCAAAGAGTTAGTGTAGTATTAGTATAGTTCGGAAGCCAAAGAAGTCCAAAGTCCAAACATCTTGGCATGCAAATTCAGTTTTAAAGCAAATCCAGTTACTAGTTTTTTTAGACTAAATCCCAGTTAGTAGTAAACAAGTAGTGTTATGAGTATATCGGTACGGACGACCTTTATTTGGGCCATCAAATTTAGGCCCAATACTTGGAATAAATTATATTAGGTTTAATTTTTCTTCTTGCTCAAAAAAAAAAAATAGTAACGCTCGCTGGTCCGTCCGGATGGATCCCGCACCCGTGCGCCCATCTGCATCGTGTCCCGCCCATGATCCTACCTTAATTAGTCTTCTCCAGTCACGTCTTCCATCCGGCAAAAGTGGAAAGAAAATCAATCACCAATTACTCCTCAGTCAGAGGAATCTCGTCCTCAATCACCGCATGCATGCGATTCGCATCCACCGCCTCCTATTTGTTGCCCGCGCCCCGTCTGCATCACTTCCTGCTCGTGGTCTCCGCACGCAGTCTGCGTCGCGTGAAAACACGCGCAGGCTTTGCCCCACGTGAAATTCTTACATCCACACGTCGTTATTATTTTAAGGATGCATGTCTCTAGTTGTGATGTGCGCATGTGCATGCATATTAAAATGAAAACTAATTTGTGTGCGCGAATGAGCTCATCACCGGCGACCTCTACGGCACTCCATGGCATTGAGCTCCACGTTGGCGCCAGGCTCCGTATGTTTCATGTGTTTCAGATGTATGTTTCATATATGGATGTTGTTGCATGTGTTTTATCTGGATGTTGCAAAATTTGATCTGGTGTTGCATATGTTGCAATGGCTATACACGTATGTTTCAAATGTATGTTTCGAATGTTTCAGCTATTTCATACGTATATTGCAAGTGTTTTTATCTAGATGTTGCATATGTTACAGTGGCTATACACATATGTTGCAAGCGTATGTTTCACCTGTTTCGGACATATGTTGCAGCAAGTGCTTCATGTTGCAAGTATTTTCATTAGCAGGCGTGAGAAGTGGGCGCATTCGGAGTGTTCCATCTGAATGTTGCATATGCTGCAATGGCTATACATGTATGTTGCAAGTGTATGTTTGAGCTATTTCAAACATATGTTGCAAGTGTTTTATCTGAATGTTGCAGTGGCCATACACATGTTGCAAGCGTAAGTTTCAAATCTTTCACCTGTTTTGGAGGTATGTTATAGCAAGTTCTTCATGTTACAAGTGGTTTCATTAGCAGGCAAGTGAAGCAGGCACATGCGGAGGCGACCCCCCGCGGGCGCAGGCGGTCTCTGCATGTGCGCGAGAAGCGAAGCGGGTGTGGGTGGTCTGCACCTACATGCACGGGCAAGGGCGCACAGCACGGAAGCGAAGCGAAGCGCACAACAGTATGCGGGGGCAAGGGCGCGCAGCACGGAAGCGAAGCGAAGCGCACAACAGCATGCTCCCCAAGCATATTTATTTATGCTTTCCCTTTATATAAAAGGTAATACCTATAATTTATTAATTAATATTCCATATGCATTATTTAATGATGATTATGACATCCATATTTAAATTAATGTTAGTAACAATAAGTTTGTATCTGCATCATTGAGGTATTTCTTTGTACCGTTGCAAATCACAGACATATTTGCGTGTAAATGTACCATAATTTTAAGGTGTACTATTTGGTTTGGGGACATTGGTGGGATGAGATGATTCCTTCCCTAAATTTAGGGATGAGACCATTGCACTCATATTTTATTGGTTGGGACAGGTCCATTCTAGTTCTTTGTTTGGTTGGAGGAACAAAAAGGAAAAAAGATAGACACTGTTTTGTGCACCGTTGACTCATAACAGTCACTGGACCCATTTGTCATTGTTTTGACAAACGTGACGATGTACATGGTTTTGACATCCTCTTTTTTGGTATAACATCAGAATGTTTCACCCTCATTATTTCACGTATACACTCACACGCATACAGACCTCACCTCACCTTACCTTACCTTACCTTACCTTACCCATGAGCACTTATATATAGAAAAATAAAAAAACTAGAGAGGGTCAATTTGGCTCTGCTCGGTGTCGTCGTGTGCGCCAAAGCCAAAACTTGCGTAACGGAACGGAGCAGCATCAGATTGTTCTATTTGTTGGACGCCGTGGGCCCAACTAGCAACCGTTGCGGTTCCCGAGAAAGGAGCAGGGAAGCGGCCAGGTGGGCCTGCGGACCGAGACATTCCCCGACCCAGCCCAAACCTGAGAGTCGCTGATTCGGAACTAGCCGTTGAAGAAGAGAAATAATTAAACCGCCCTCCAAATCCTCGTGAGTGGCTGACTGCTCTGCTTCCCTCATTCCCCGCCGTGCAGGCCACCTCCCTTCTCTGCTCTTCACTCCCTACTAGCCGTTGGCGCCCATTCCTCCCCTCATCTCATCCTCTTCACAGAGCTAGGCACAATCGCTCTCTCCCTCTCTTCTCCACTCACCGCCGCCGTGCTCATTAGCTAGCTTTGCTTCATAATCTCCCAGCATTCCCCTTCCATTTCATCCCAAATCATCACCCACCATCACCATGCCGCCGGCGGCGGCGCGGAGGCCTCCACCGCGCCTCCCCCACCGCAGCACCGCCGCCGCATCCACGCTCCTCCTCCTCCTCCTTCTGCTCCTCCTCTCCCCACCAGCCACCACCGCCGCGCAGCACCACGGCCACCACACCACAGGCGACGGCGTGGTGATCTCCCAAGCGGACTACCAGGGCCTACAAGCAATCAAGCACGACCTGTCGGACCCCTACGGCTTCCTGCGCTCCTGGAACGACAGCGGCCTCGCCGCCTGCTCCGGCGCATGGGCGGGGATCAAGTGCGTCCTGGGCAACGTCGTGGCCATCACGCTCCCCTGGCGCGGTCTGGGCGGCGCGCTGTCCGCGCGTGGGCTCGGGCAGCTCGTCCGCCTCCGCCGGCTCAGCCTCCACGACAACGCCATCGCGGGGCCCGTCCCGGCCTCGCTCGGCTTCCTCCCGGACCTCCGCGGCGTCTACCTCTTCAACAACCGCTTCTCGGGCGCCATCCCCGCCTCCATCGGCGGCTGCGTCGCGCTGCAGGCGTTTGATGCGAGTAACAACCGCCTGACCGGCGCGGTCCCGCCCGCCGTCGCCAACTCCACCAGGCTCATCCGGCTCAACCTCAGCCGGAACGCGTTGTCTGATGTCATCCCCGTCGAGGTCGTCGCGTCCGCGTCGCTCGTATTCCTTGACCTCTCCTACAACAACCTCTCCGGCCCCATCCCCGACGCATTCGCTGGGTCCGACAAGTCGCCGTCTTCGACCTCCAAGCTCACCCTCGAGGATGACGACAGCAGCAGCGACGATAAGGAGGCCATCACCGGGAGCTACCAGCTCGTATTCCTCAGGCTCGCGCACAACTCCCTCGACGGGCCCATCCCGGAGTCCCTCATCAAGCTCACCAAGCTGCAGCAGCTCGACCTCTCGGCCAACAGCCTCAACGGCACCATCCCGACGCAGCTCGCCGCGCTGGCGGACCTCAAGGCGCTCGACCTTTCCGGGAACAGTCTCGCCGGCGAGATCCCGCCGGGGCTCGATAACCTCACCGCCACGCTCCAGTCCTTCAACGTCTCGTACAACAACCTCTCCGGCGCGGCGCCGTACTCGCTGGCGCGCAAGTTCGGGGAGCCCGCGTTCACGGGGAACGTCCTCCTCTGCGGCTACTCTGCATCCACGCCCTGCCCGGCGCCCCCGTCCCCCGCGCCGGCGTCGCCCGCGGAGGAACCTCCTTCGCGCGCAGGCCGGAAGTTCAGCAGGAAGGCGCTCGTGCTCATCGTCGCTGGAATCGTCGTTGGCGTCCTCGTCCTGCTGCTGCTCTGCTGCCTCCTGCTCTGTTTTCTGAGCAGGAACAAGAGGTCTTCCGGCGGCACTGCGGGAACACGGAGCGGGAAGCAGGTGGCCAAGGAGGCCAGTGGTGCTGGCTCTGCTGCCGCGGCGGCCGGGCGCGGCGAGAAGCCTGGGTCTGACGCGGCGGAGGTGGAGTCCGGCGGCGACGTGGGTGGCAAGCTCGTGCACTTTGATGGGCCGCTGGCGTTCACGGCCGACGACCTGCTGTGCGCCACCGCGGAGATCATGGGGAAGAGCACCTATGGGACGGTGTACAAGGCCACGCTCGAGGACGGCAGCCTCGTGGCCGTCAAGCGCCTCCGCGAGAAGATCACCAAGGGCCACAAGGAGTTCGAGGTCGAGGCGGCGGTGCTCGGACGGATCCGCCACCCCAACCTGCTGGCGCTCAGGGCATACTACCTGGGACCCAAGGGGGAGAAGCTACTCGTTTTCGATTACATGCCCAACGGCAGCCTCCACTCATTCTTGCACGGTCAGATTTCTGCTCTTCTACTCTGTTCATTGTTCACCAGTACTTTTCATTTCTGAATTCTGATATACAGTATGGTTCACAAATCGTAGTTCATAGCTAACTCTTTCAGCTAATGTTAAGCAATAATGTACAATCATTGGGACACTGCCAATTGAATTGACAGTGAATTCCGCTATGTATTAGGGAATTTGTATGTCAACAGTTCTAGCTTGTTAACTGCTGTCTGCTAGTATGTTTCAACAATTGCTTGGTCTGAATCTGAACATCTACAGATTCAGTCATTGGAAGACTGATACAACTGTGATTATGCTAGCATTGCGTTTTCTTTTGATTAAGCTACAAGAGTGAAGTGAGTTTAGACCTTGACGTCCTAAAAATTCTCTCAGTCAGAGGTTCAGACCATCAGCAGAAAGGTTCAGTAGTATGCACCGACTGCTGGTGCTACTAGGTTCAGTGAAAACAAACACATCACTTGTGCAGTTATGGGCCAAACAAACTAAGGATATTTTATGATTTACTGTCCAAGTAATAAAGTAAAGAGCTAAAATTCATCGTCTCAACACTTGTTACTTGAAATATGTTTATAATCTTTTCCCCGGCTAGAAAATTTTCGGCATTCAACTCTTAAATAATTGTGAACTGAAACTCTGAAATTGTGCTAAAACCACATCTCCCGACAATTGCGCCTGACAATTGATGAAAAATTTCAGTATTCAGTATTCAATTCAATTCTCGCTATTGAAGTGCCTGAACCGTGACTTGGGGCTCTTGGTGGGTTTCAACTCTAGCCTACCCCAACTTGCTTGGGACTGAAACGCTTTGTTGTTGTTGTTGTTGTTGTTGTTGTTATCAGTATTCAATTCTTGTTTGAACAGAAGTTACAGAACTACATCGGCAGCATTCCAACTTTCTTCTATGATTTCTCAATCGACATTCCTTTCATTTCTGGAACTTTGACACTGAAACTGACACTCTGAACTTTGATGTTTGCTAATGATCTTGCATAGTTCTGTTATTGGGACACTGATGTAGTTCTGTTAGCCGGTTAAACTTTGACTTGCATAGTTTGCAGAGTTTCAGCAAATGCTCTTGATTCAGGAGTTGTAAGACTGACAGAACTGGGTTTAGACATGTCAAAAATCCTGTCAGTCAGAGGTTCAGAGCATCAGCAGAATCGTTCAGTATGCACATGCACGGACTGTTGGGGACAGTTTTGGGCCAAACAAGGGATGGATTCAGATTTGTAGTTAAGAATTGATTGCCTCAACATAAAGCTTGTTGACAATTTGTCCACAGCTAGACATTTTTCGGTATTCAGAAATCAGAACCTTTTGAACTGAAACTTTGTAACAATTGTGAACTGAAGCTCTGAAGTTAAACTGACACTGTTTCCTGTGAATTGGGCCTAAGAATTGATAAATTAGTTATTCTTTGTCCAAGTAAAGGTGAAGTTACTGTTTGGACAGTACCTCCATCAGCAATGAGCATCATACAGTTTTCTTTATGTATTCTGCTGATAAATTTTTTCCCAGTTTATTCATGTCATTTATTAGTATCCATGTGAACTGAAACTCTGCACTTCGACACTGAAACTGACACTCTGAACTTTGATGTTTGCTAATGATCTGTTCAGCTCGCGCTCCAAACACGCCAGTGGACTGGGCGACGCGGATGACGATCGCCAAGGGCACGGCGCGTGGCCTGGCGTACCTGCACGACGACATGAGCATCGTGCACGGTAACCTGACAGCCAGCAACGTGCTCCTGGACGAGGAGCAGAGCCCCAGGATCTCCGACTTGGGGCTGTCGCGGCTGATGACGACGGCGGCGAACTCGAACGTACTGGCGGCGGCGGGCGCGCTGGGGTACCGCGCGCCAGAGCTGTCGAAACTGAAGAAAGCGAGCGCCAAGACGGACGTGTACAGCCTGGGCGTCATCATCCTGGAGCTGCTGACGGGCAAGTCCCCCGCGGACAGCACCAACGGCATGGACCTGCCGCAGTGGGTGGCGTCCATCGTCAAGGAGGAGTGGACTAGCGAGGTGTTCGACCTGGAGCTGATGCGCGACGCCACCGCTGCGGGCACCGCCGGGGACGAGCTCATGGACACGCTCAAGCTCGCGCTACACTGCGTCGACCCGGCGCCGGCGGTCAGGCCCGAGGCACGCGAGGTGCTGCGGCAGCTCGAGCAGATCAAGCCCGGTCCTGAGGGCGGCGCTGGACCGAGCGAGGAAGGTGGCGCCACGCATGTGCCGGCGGCTTCTGCTTCTGCAGGAGATGATGAGTAGCAAGCAGCGCCAGGCAGGAATTACGAGAAAAGAAGCAATTGTTTAGCTAGAAAGAGAGATATTTAGGAAATTCTTTGATTTGTTTGTTCGGCTGGAGGGATTGGATTACCCACCCCTTTCATCATTTCTTGCGGTACTAGGTAATTTCCAGTTTGTATAGGCAAATATTATTTGCACTAGAATCATCGTTTTAGCAGCCTACGAAGAAGGATGGAAAAGAGGAGAATACTACTAGTATTAATAATGCAATTTTTCCCTATTTGATTTACTTGTCGCCATGGGTGAGGCGGTGGTGGTGGTGGATCACAATTCAGCATGACTAGCTTCTGAACTTGCTACTGGTTATTGTACACATAGCCTGAATTCACAGATTGACAGTTACAGGTTGCAATAGTACGGAGTTTGTGTTTTGTGAACTGTGAGATCACATGAACAACAAGGCAAAAGGCACCTACTAGCTACTAGATGCAGCTGCAATGCAAACCAAGATATGGGTAATATGCATGTAAACATTTCACTGCAACCAGGTCCCGTTCAGTCAGATGCAAACAACACCAACAGTTCTTCTGAAAAAAGTAATTGTACGTGTCAACATACAGATTCTGCAGAAAAGGTAAGAAAGTACGATCACTCAATCAATACAATTTTTTAGGCTGTCATCATCGCATTAGGAGTAGGAGTACTGTAGATCTTGACGAACTCTTCAGCGACCAGGGCTGCATCGATTGATCGACATCCAGTTTGCTTGTGAGTATCATCACGACTTGTATTATGCTTGTAAAGCTGCATGAGCTGATTGATCTTTGACGAGTCATAATATAAGTTAGTTATTGATTTGTATTGTAGTTTGTAAGGCTGCATCAGCTGATTGATCTCTTACGAATCATAATATAGATCAAAGTTATCGATTTTGTGTTAAATAACTCGTTGTTTAATACAATATCATCAGTTATCGAATCTGCTAAGATTTGTAAGATTTTTCTTACTATTTTTGGTTGATTCACTAGTTATTGATCTTGTTATAATTAATGTTTTATTAATTATAACAAATCACCTGATTGAGATAGAGATAGATCGGCATCATATCATCTTAATTGCTCGTCCTTTGATCTGGTCACGCTTCAAATCTAATAATTGATGGCTTAATTCTGCTAGATCGGCTGTTTTATCTCTATTCCAATCAAACATAATATACATCCAAAGACATGTTTCAATCTTGAACAAACTCACTAGTTAATGAGATCTAATCTAATGACACTACCATAGCTGCATCGATCCGGTCGAACCTCACTGGTAAGACTTTAGATTAGAAATTATCGATTAGTGGTCTTGTTCATGATCAAGATATGTACTCTATTTGTTTGCTATGACTGCATCGGCTATTTTAGCCGATTTGCCTATACTCACACGCATATAACATGTTTTTATAAATCTGTCAATATATAAATGGTTTTATAGATTTTTTTGCTTTAGTTTGTTATTATTATCATAGTTGCATCGATCCGATCGAACATCACTGTTGATGATAATATATTAGATTCAAACTATTTATTGATTTATTTATATTAGACAGTTGATTTATTCGTATGTTATATTTTTTCATCAAACTTATCGGTTTGACGCTTTATATTGATCATGTTCCATTTAGCCGATAATGCTTTCTTATATCGCTTCTTATGGATACCCCGGATATCGACTATTTAGTTGATAGTCTTATTGAATCGGCTATCTAGCCGTACATTTGAAACTATCTGGTGCAACACCAACATGTTCCACCTTAAATTACTGATAAGATTTTCTCTCCTTGTCAATTGCAGGTCAAATTGACTGGCATGTCGTTGGGTTTTCAGAATCGACTGGTTCTGTGTTAAAGCCAAGCAGATCTCTGGTCTCATTCCACTCAGATCATCTAGCTTGCTGTGTGTTGAACACATCTCCACATTTTTGTGTCAACAGATGTCAAGTAGCCGCCGAACCACCAAGTAAGCGGTCGACACAATGAGGACTAGCTTGGTGGCAACCAAGTGAACCTCGGGATAAAAATCATCGTGTCATCATCTTTCTGTTGGTTTGCGATCCCTATACACAAGCTTGTATTTACTTTCATATATATTGTGCTTGTGTAGTTGCTCTTGTAATTAGTTAACTTGTGTAGTTTGCTAGTTACCTTCTAGCTTGTGTAGCATAGAAGTAGCTCCCTTGTGTAACTAATTTTGTTTGAGTAACCATGTTAGTCACATTGCTTAGTTTGTGTAGCTAAGTAATTTGAGCTTTCTAATTTGACTTGTGTAGCCTTATTATTGAGCATTGCTAGTGAGCTTAGGATCTTTGTGCTTTTGCTTACTAGATTATGTAGGAGCTCCCCCGGTTGCCAAACTACTAGTGCATAGGTTTGTGTGTCCTTGCTCTAGAATTATTTAGGTGAGCTCTAGCTAGCCCGACACCTTTGTTGCCTAATTAACTAAGATCTTTGTAAGGTGCCTGAGAACTTAGATAGAGGGGTGTAGTCTTGCCTAGACCGATAGTTTTAATTCCGCATTTGTTTCGGTTAGCCGACGCGTTTAATTTTTAGAAAGGACTATTCGCCCCCCTCTAGTCCGCCATCTCGACCCTACACTGGCCCCCGGCCTCCTCTCTAATATGTTGCAAATGTATGTGTTAAGTGTTTTGGATGTTTCAGAGGTATGTTGTAGGTGTTTTGTACAGATGTTGCAAAGGTAGATCGAGATGTTGCATATGTTGCAAGTGTTTCAAAGGCATTTTGCAAGTGTTTTAGAGTCATGTTGCAAGCGTTTATTCAAAATGTTTTCATCTGTTTCAATCATATGTTGCAAGCATTTTTATCTAGATATTTCATATGTTTCACACCTATGTTGCAAGAGTTTGTTCGAAATGTTTCAGCTATTTCAGTCGTTTGTTGCAATAAGTGTTTTCATGTTGCAATTTACAAGTGTTTTATCTAGATGTTGCATATGTTTCACACACATGTTACAATTGTATGTTCCAAATGATTCATTTGCTTTAGTCGTATGTTGCATCCAAGTGTTTCATGTTTCAGAGGTAGAGAGTCCTGGGGGCACGGCTTGGCTGCCGGGGGATGGGGTGTGGCGATCAGTGGGCTAGCGGTCAGGGCACGCAACGCACCTAGGATCCTGTGGACTGGGCGTGCTTTTCCTCATGCCGGCTCTTGGTTCTAGCACCCCTGAGATAGAGGAGGGGTTTAGGGGGAAGGAGCGGTGGGTGTGGCATTTCCTATGGGCGCACGAGCATCCGGACTCGCGGTCGCTGAGAGAGAGGAGGGGGCCATGAGGAAGGACCGGCAGACACGACCTTTTCCGTGGGCGTGTGTGACAAAGGTGACACGCACGTCCGGACATGCGCTTTTGTCCAGACGTCGCCGTTTCATATTTGTCGAGTGGAGTGCTGTCTTCCATCTAGCTACTGGGCCTGTAAGTTACCGGTAGGCTAGGCTTTATAGGCTGGAACTCCTTCAAGAGGGTATTTGTTTAGGACCATTGTATCTATTGCAGCTATGGCCAAAACAAAGTTTACAACATTGCAGTTTGGGCACACTGTCACAATTTTAATCAGCATATGTATGCAACTCAATCAAAGAGAAAAAAGGAAAGACCACAACTGCATGCTCAATATAGGAGTATATCCACGACATGGCTATTGCACGACCGGTCACGTCACGGGGCAAGCGCGCAACCCCAGCCCCGCGCACATCGCTCCTCAGAGTTCATTTGCTGTAGCTTTCCCAGTCACAACCGTTGTTCCTATGATATCTATGTGGGAGGTGTAACATCCTAGATGTTAAAAAGCAATTAAAAGTTTAATCATGAGCATCATGAAGCATAATCAACAAGTATTAAGGCATAAATGCATTCATGTTTCAAGTATAGCATACATATGTTGCAATTGTGATGTTTGTCATGTTGCATGAAATTATGTCAACAATAATGTTTAAGGTTCATTGTGATTTTACAAATGTGAATTTGCTTAAACAATTAAAATTTTTATTAAAATAAACTTTGTAGTATAAAGTGTGCTTTGTAATATAGAACAAAGTTTGTTTGAGTTTTTAAGTCAAACATGTTTAAATTGGAGCCCAAAGATTGGATTTGAGGCTAATTTTCAAACTTAGCCAATTTTTGCCTATCACTAGATGTTAGTTTTTAAGTTCAAACCTTGGGGATATATTATATAAATTTTCATGAATAAAATTTGTGCAACTTTTGATTCATGAATTGATGTGATGCTTAAGCTTTGAAATCATGTCCTTGTTTGTGATGTTTGATAGATGTTTGTCCACCAATTAATTAACCAAAGTTAGCTAATCAAGAACTGTTTACAAAACCCTAAAACCGAATTCAGTTTCAGTTTCATTGTACCTGTTTTCAGAATTCCAAAACTTCAAATCCTTTGATCTTTTGGGGTTGGTACTTAAAGCAAAGATGGAGTTCAGAGATGGATGAACAACTTTTGTTAATGAAGATCCTTGAGCTTCTGTTTGGAATCAAGAGAAAAGGAGAGGAGAAGTTGCTTTGTTAGCCATGCACAGTAGGTCGACAGCAGTGCCATGCAGCTGCTTTGCCGTCGACAGCCACTGCCTCTGGGTGCCGCTTTCTCGCACGGTGGCATGTAGCTGCTTGCGTGTCGAAGCCGAGCAGGAGCTGGTGCACCTCGACGCTTCACCCACGCCGTCTTAAGCCTAAGCCGACAGCTACCTCCTCCCTTTCTCCTTTTCCCTGCCAATGGCCTAGCTCCACACCATCAGTGAAATTCATCGTCGTGGCACGCCCTCCATCCAATTGATCGCGCAACTAGCTTTGCCTTCCCCTTGCGCTTCTCCATGTCCTGCTCTCCTCGCCTCTCATCGTTGGAATTGCCCCTAGCGCCAGTTCCCGCCGTGGCGGTCCGCCCTGGTCGCCGTGAGCCGCTCCATCGTGGTCAGGCTTCCTTAGAGCAGCTCTTGCTCTCTTGTTTGTTGTTTTAGCCTCCTTGCAATCCGATGATGCTCATCGGCTCCATTCTTTTACATCTACCACATAGGTCGTACCAGAATGGTGACCTCACCGCTAGTTCGCACCACCGTGCTCGCCCTTAGGGTCGGCAGCCGCCTTTGCTTTGCCTCAGCTTCAACCATCAAGTGTATCAAGTTGCGGTGAGCCTCCTGAGTGTGTAGCCATCCCTAGCTAGGCCGAGTAGGAGCTGAAACGGTCGATCCACAGTCGTACCCCCATGCCATGTGCCGCTGAGCCACCATGGTCGTGGCTGCGCACGACGCGAGCCCTAATTCATTCAACCATCACCTCGAGCATGTGCGCCTGGTCGAGAGTAACACGTTGGTGTAGTCACTAGCACCGGAAACCTCATCGTTGGCCGTTTTCGCCATGCCAAAGTGCCGTCGTGTCGCCATGGCGGCGTCGACCTCGCCGTGGGACCCTAGATGTTCAACCAGTTCACTAGATCGATGTGCGGCATTGCCCTGAGTCCATAGGTACCACCCACCTTGCTGGAGACCTCGCCGTCGGTGAGAAATCATCGGTCAACTACCGGCGATCGTGGCAGCACGTGGGAGCCCTATGCAGTTGACTAAGGGCCCACCTATCAGCCTCAGTGGCTGTCTGCGAGAAAAGGTTTTTCCTCGGTTTTTTATTTTTAGAAAATATTAAATGTGTTGAATCTTGTAAAATTCATAACTAACTCTGGGATGATGATAAAAATGTGAATTTTTTTGTGTAACCATGGTATGATGTGCTCTACATAGGAAAAATCTGAATTAGTTATAATCAGTAATTTTGGTATGCTTAAAAATTTACCTCTTTTAATTGTAAAATGGACCCTGTATGATTTTTATAGGCTAAAAAAATAATCCTTTAATCATGAAACTTTTTGTATAAGATTATCATGTTAATACCTGCCTTCACAAAAAGTTTGGTATTGATTTGATAATTCTAACTTGGTTAATTAATTTAACTATGTTTGAATACATTTTCCCATGAGTAATAAATATTAAAAGGGCTTAAGAAAATGTTTAGATGATTTTGGGAGTTCTCTGAAATGTTTATGAAATAAGTTAAATATGAAACCTTGCTGATCCATGGTAGCTTAGTCCTTTTCATGATAAATAATTAATTAACTTGTATGTTGATAATTAAGTACCTTTTTATAAATCCTAAAATGAAATAGATAAATGGTTGATTGACCTTGGTGTGTTTGTAGCATTTCTTGTAGACCTTGGAACACCAAACCCCTGTTGTTCCTTGGCAACTTATTTACTTCCTTTTTGTGCTCATAATCAAACTTGTTGATTAATAAATAAAATGGTTTACTCAAATGATTAGTTAGTAGATGCATGTGAGCAAGGCATGTAATGATCCTTGTTTGCCCTTAGGGTTGAACATTGTGTAATGTTAGTTAAATACCTTGTCATGCTTAACTATTATAATGTGATAAATGTTGCTTTCTTGATAACCACATAACCAACTTGTTAACCAAATAATTAAAAATGCTTTGCGAGTAATAACCTTAGTTGTACCACGAAGAAAAGTTGTACTCAACTTTCTTAACTTTGTTTAACTTCTGTTAATGCACTTGTGTGTCTTTCATCATGCATCATGTCATGCATTCCATCATGTTAAACAAAGCATCATTTAATATGTGTAGTGCATACGAGAGTGAGAAGGTTCGTGTGGATCAAGTTTCGGAGAAGATTCATCCACCAGTGATGTTGGTGCCAAGTCTAACTACTAGACCTTTTTGTGGAATCTAACCTTCTCTGCAATGCAGGCAAGCCCTGGAGCATAACCCCTCTCTTAGTATTTACAAATCTTTATTACACCTTAAATCCTGTGTGATATGCATTAAATAATTAGGAGTTGGTCGAATACCGTTGCTGCATGATTACCTTGATTTTCAGGTATTCTTAGTTGCACCCTGCTAGTATGAGTAGGTCGATATCTTCTAATGCTTAGTAATGCTTAGGCTTTGATAGAAGTTGAATGATGGTTTCATCGTTCGAGAGAAATAGGTTTTACCTTTAATCTTCTTGGCTCTGCTGATGGGTCATCAGAATACAATAATGATGATAATACTAAAGTTGAGATCAGGCGGGTGGCTTGCATCGTGAAATGAGTCGGTGTAGTGCTCCGCCTATGTCGGTTAAGGACCATCCGTTGTTGGCCCTTGGATCAAGATTTTGTAGTACTGGCCACATACTCCGGTAAGCCTGATACCTCAATTATTCCATTATGAGAAAAGACAACCGCGCACTAGGAGTGGGAGATGGCGAGAGTAGTGTGTACCCACACTATGGAAACATCACGGATGACGTAGGGCGGTGGAGTACTATACTCTCGGGTAGCATGGACTAGATCATGTTTTGGAGGATTCAAGTGAAGGTTGATATATGTAGTATAGGACCTGCATATGTTGTGTGGTTGGGAAACCCCAGCTAGCCCTAATTGATTCAAATTGTCGTTTGCTCTACGATAACAGGAGACTTGATCCTCGCACCATCATCGTAGTTAATTAATGAAACATGGTTACTTGTGGATATGAGATGAAATGAGATGAGTTGATTAATGAAGTGATTGAGCTAGATCAGGTGCAAACTAGACACTACTAATGACTTAATGAAAAGCTAAAACATTGAAAATAAGGATATACTTATAGTAAGCTTTTCTGCAAAAGTTAGTCTTTCTTCAAACTTTCCTTTAAGGCAGCATACCCTTGGAGTCTTTTCTTTTAGTCAGGTAAGACCTGTTGAGTGTAACACCCTTGGTGTTACGCCCTAAACCAACTACTAAACCACATCATGAGCATCATGTTTATGTGTTAGAACATGTGGGAAAGTGAAAATAGAATTTTGGTTGTACTAAAAATGCCCAATAGAAGATTTAGTTACAAAAGGTTCTAGTGCTTGTGTGTTATTGAGTAGGCTTATAAAACAATTTTTATTAAGAAAAAATGTTATAAAACATGTATGTAACATTTAAATAAAGTTTGAAGTACAAACATTGTAGATGACAATGCAACTTTTGTCTTAGGAAAACAATATTGCTAGCTAGTATTTATAATAGCTTAGAAATAGAACTTGAAATCAAATCCAGCTCAAGACAGAAAAATCCTTAAGTTTGAAAATAATGTGACAAGGCTATGTTGGTGAATTAATTTTAGAAAATTTAGCTAAAGGTCAGTGCTATGTTTTTGTTCCATATGGTAGTTTGATGTACCCTCTTTAGCATGGTTTAGGTGGTCGAGCCTCAATCAAATCAATTTAGTTTTAGCAAATGCTTTAAAATTCGTGCACAAACATCATCTTGGACTGGTTGGCCGGGTGGGCGTGGTCACCACGCTAGGGAGCGCGACATCTCCATGTTTGGCTGCCCGTGCGCACGCGCGCTGCCGTGTGTTGGCCAGCCGAGGCCATCCTCGGCCTAGCCACGACATAACTGTGGCTTGGCCGCTGCTAGCCTTGTGCTGCTGCCCCACCTCGCTGCCTCATTGCTGGCCACCGCGCCTACCGCTGGCGGCCTACCTGGCCGGTCGTGGGCCACTGGCCGCCTCTGGCCGCTACCGCGTGGTGCTGCTGCCGCCGCTGTGGCACCATGCAGTGTTGTTGTTGCTCGCCTCGTCGTCGCATGCACGTGGGCTGGCTCCCTGCTGCCTTGCGCCGTCGCCTCACCTTAATGGCGCTGTGGCCGCACATGCCACGCTCCCCAACTGCCTACGCGCGCACATTTTTGGCTGCGTTGTCTCATAGCGAGCGCGTAGGTGCTGTCTCAGGTCTAGCCTGCCGCTTGCCACCAAGGCGAGGACGGCCAGAGCTCGGACCTACCCTCTTCCCTGCCGTCTTTGCCGTCTGAGCCGCGCCCACGAAATCCACTAGAGAGAGATCACCTCAACTTGATTCAACTAGTCCACGGCCTCACCATTAAGCCACCTAGCTGCCTAACCCCATCCCGCCTTGAGTTGAGCCTGGCCAAGCCTAAATTTGGCCACTTCCCCGTCGCCGAGCCATTAAGGCCTTGCTTGTCCGGCGCGGGTGGCAACTCCCCCAACAGAGCCACGAGAGGCCGGTCCAGCTGCACCATTAGCTCCGCTTTGACTCCCTCTTCACCCTACGCTGATCAGCCGAACCGCTACTGCTACCGCTACCTCAGCGCCGCTGACACGACCGTGTCCGCCGTGGTATGCCACCACATAGCTCGGTCGCACGTGGCCAGCCCTCCTTCACCATCCTCTACTCCAACTATTAATTCGGTCGAGTCCATGGTAAGCTCCTGATGCTCACCCGCTAGCTGGTTAGGTCTATAGCTACCCTAGTTCACTAGAATAGTCGCGCCGCCGTCGTGGATGGTCGTGTGTCGCTGCAACCCTCACCAGTGAGCCCTACCACCCCTCACCGCCACCCAGCAACCCAGCACAGTAGTTTAGGTCTAGGATGGTGATCGACCCGCTTGATGGGTCCACACAGGTCCCAGGTGTCCGTCGTAGCCACCCTATGCCACTGCTCGCCGAGCCGCCGTGCACAGAGTTGCCCGGGGGGTGTGCGGGGAAATTAGGAAAAACTCAGGAGGGTTAAATGAATTCGTCAGAGAGAGGAAGAAATAGTGTTAGGACTTAGGTGTAGTTCGGGAGAAGTCCGAGGGCTCTTTTGCAAAAACGCCAGCGCGCGCGGGCTCCCCTGTCGTGGGCCGTCTCGCGCGTGGGCCGCGTCCGTGCGGTTAAATCTGCTTTTTCTTTTTCTTTGGAATTAGTAATAGTTTTCCATTTTAATTTCTGAGCTAGATTTGTATAATTGATATAAATTCGTGTAGGTGTCCAAAAATTGCGAAACAAAGTTTGTTAGGTTCCTAAAATTGTGATCTATCTGGTAGTATAGATAGATCATGCATATCTGTGTTGATACTAAGGGCTATTAAATCGTTTAAAAGTGCTTAATATTATTAGGATAATTATTGTAGGAATTTTTATGATAAATTGGTGATAGCTTTGATCCTGAAATTCTTACAGTAGCTTCATTGTATTATAATGTGTTTACTGCAATTTTTGGAGCCCTAATATAGCTTGTTTATTAGGGTAGCTACATATCCATTAAACCTTTAATATGAATAAGAGCATAACATTGATTTAGGAAATTAAGCAGTTGTTAAGGTGAGCTTGGCACTTGATTTGATAGAGCTGATGGTTAGCTTAGTATCTTAGTCATTAGAGCTAGTTTATTAGTATGGCATATGTGTTTGTATTTTAAAAGTTGTTGTTGCCTAAATACTAAATCGTTGCATCATCATCATCACATGCATATAGAGAACGAGTCAGCGGAGATCGTGACCATCGGCGATCATGAGTTCGAGGAGATCATCGAGGAGTATGAGGAGGAGATTCTCATGCAGGAAGAGGTCCCGGAGCCGCCACTAACTGACTCAGCTGACACCGCACCTGCCCAAGGCAAGCCCCAGTGCGTAACCTCTATTTTTCATATGCACCGTGTATGTATGTATATATATATGTGTGTGTGTGTTGTGTATTTACGTTGCAGGAAAATTTTGTGGAAACCACACACACACACACACACACACACACACACACACACACACACACACACACACACACACATATATATATATATATATATATATATATATATATATATACCCTATGAGTTCTACTAGTGCAGGTTCGAGTAAATGCTATGCTTAGGTTATCAGTAGCGTGAATAACCTGTCGTTACTCATAATAGGTGATTATTATAATTACTCTCAAGATAAAAATGATGAAAGGAAAATGGAGAGCGGGCAGGGATATGGTATGGGCATTGGTGGGTGTAATGAGTTGTGTCCCACGGCCACGGGGCTTAAGTTTGGTTACACTGTTTTCCCTATCCATGTCGATTGAGAACCGTCCGTTGCTGTAGATGGTAGTTAGGTCACAGACTTATTATCCTGAGCACATACTTGCTTATGGGAGTAGGAAGGCTCGTTGCGCTCTTGTCGTGGGTTCCGGCTCTTTTCGGACCAATTGATTGGAGGCGGGGAAAGGTGGAGGTCTAAGCACCATACTGAGATCGGGTCTCAAGTATGGGGGCTTGTAGTCCAAGTTTGGACGAAGACCTAGACCCCGTGACAGGAGTAGAATGGGTTGGTCTTGTTTGTGCCTAGGGTACAAACGAGGCGTGTGTTTTGGGGTACCCAGCTAGGATACATTGGTTCGTAAATTACTGTTTTCGTGAGACGGTATGACATGGCTATGGTCTAGTACCGTAGTAAGAACTAGAATATGAAAGATGGTAAATTGGTTCTGATTGCTCAACCCTTGCATGAAAGTAGAACAGATGCTTACCTAGAATGGTTACCTAATAAAGTAATCATGGCTGCTAATTAAACTTGATCTTAAGGACGTACTTCTAGTAATGCTTTTCACAAACAAAATGAAAACAACAAACCCATATTGCCTATCATACCCCTTGGAGTCGGGAAACTATTCCACTAGTCGGGTAAGTCTTGCGAGTACATTGTGTACTTAGGGTTTATTTTACCCTATTGCAGGTGCAGCTTGAGGAGTAGCTCTTGTGTGGATGATTCTTTTGGTGGGCACTGACGGATCCTTGTATTGTTTTCGCTAGATGTTTATTTTTATTCCACTGTTTAATTATCGTACTCTGAACCCTGGTATTGTAATAAATAATTTCCAAGAACTCTTGTTGTTTGAAATGGACTAAGTATTGTAAGCTCGTACTTATTATTGGATTATGGAGGTAAAACGTGGATTGATTTGAGTTCTCCCGTGTGGTGTGCTCGATGGTATTATCCGATGTAGCTAACTTTTGAGGTGCTTAGTACATAGTGGAAGACGAGCGCCTCCGAAAACGTGTTATTTCGGGCGGTTGTGCCACATTGGGTACCCTCATGTACTCAGGGTTTGTTAACCCTATTGCAGGTTCTGACTCGTGCTGCTAATTGAGGTCATGTCGGTGGGTTCGACATGATCTGGCTGTCTCTTCTACCTTAGGTGCTTCACCTAAGTTGCTTCTGTAGTCCTACTCACCTTTTGAAACTTAGTTAAGTTTTTACTGGAACATGTTTCGTAACCTAATAGTTTAAGTCTTCCGCACTCCAATGTAATTTATTTTTGTACCAAATATTGGAATGTTGTGGTAACTCCATGTTGATCCTATATGAGTTGTAAAAAGTGGATGATTCGGGGTTCTCCGAGGACACCCGACAGACTACCGGAGTTATCTGGCTCTCATGTGCAGCAGTCAGAGGTCTTTAGGACAATGACAGGTGCACGTGGGCCATATAATTTGGATGATTTTGCCACAAGAGGAATCACCCAAAGCAGTTGTAGCAACTATAAAAAGTAGTACCAAACAGGAACATGACTTATTACCTCAATGCACGTTTTCCAAAAAAGCAAAATATTTTTTTAAATTGCTATAAGTTCTGAATGTTGTATCCATTTTCAATTCTGTCTATACCGGTATGTTCTACGTGATGAGGCCAACAAAATTAGACTCCACTTGCCTATGTTTCAAGGAATTTTATATAATAGCAATTTATGTGTAAATGTGCTATAGTTGTACAACTTGAGGGGCAAGTTATTAAAATAAGCAAAAAATAAACTGCCAACCGGAGGCAAGTTCTTATACAAACCCAATCTGCGGCCTCTAATCCTAATACTTGCTACAACATCTAATCCTAATACTTGTTGAGACTCCTAATCCCAACCTAATCTGCCTTGTATTTTATGGTATGTGCTTTTCTTTTGTGGCAACTTTATGTGTGCAATGGCTATCCTTTTGTGTCAACTTATAAATTGTAAATGGGGCAACCAATATGCAGGATTTAGGAAGACATTCGAACCTAAAAGGGTGACTGAAAATTGAAACTAAAAAACATTAAAAAAAACTTGACTGAAAACTGAAACTAAAAAAACACTAAAAAAACAAGACTAAAAACTGAAAATAAAAGAAAATAGCATTAGAACTTAAAAGGTTGATTGAAAATTAAAAGTAAAAAAAATATTAAAAAAAACTTGACTGAAAACTGAAACTAAAAAACACTAAAAAAAATTAACTAAAAACTTAAAACTGAAGTTGGAGCCATGATCTACGGCCAATCTCTAAATTCAACCCTAACTACAAATTATCATGACTTGGACACCCTAAAATTGTACCATGGCATGGTAATGTCAAATTTGGTTGCATTTTTACTATGAGATACTATGAGATGGATACATAAATTTATGGGTGTTCAAGTCATGATAATTTGTGGTTAGGGTTCAATTCAGAGGTTAGCGTCGTAGATCATGGCGCCGAGCATGGCACCGTGAATCATGGCACCGACCCCGGCCACGTCAGCGCCATGCAGACCCTGGCCTCCTACCTCGGCTCCATGGCCTATGGCGCCAAGACATGTTACGGCACCAAGCTCAGGTCCAAATCTGGGTTTTTGGTGCCTAGGGGTATAAATGTGAAATTATGACACAAAAGGGCTAAATTGCAAAAAAAAATGTGGTGTCCTGTACTCCTCTTATACTCCATATCCGTTAAAAAATAGTACTACATATAGCTACTAGCTAGCACAAATACATAATTATCTGACAGCATTTATGCTAGTCATGGTTTATACTAAATCCATTCCATATTATAATTCGTTTGACTTTTTTGCACAAAATTTTGAATAAGACGAGTGGTTAAACTTGAGGTCAAGTCAAACGAATTATAATTTGGAACGAAGGGAGTATTATTTAGGAACATCCTTGCACGTTCATCAGGTAAACACATGTTCTTTTATATTGAACATGTTATGCAGATGATGACCGCAGAAGCATTGGCACACAAACGGAGCCATCTCACAGAGGACCAAGATTTTTATTATTTTATTATCCTTTCTTAATTAATATTTTAATAATAGACTGTTCTAGATTTTTTTAAACTAATCTTTTTTACCACACCAATGTTTGTGGCGCGGTAGATTCACCAGCATCCCTCCCTAAAGTATGGCTGAAGTATGACGCCCCGTACAGCTCATGCTCTAGGGCACCAATGTTTGCTCACGCCCTGTACAGTCCATATTTAACGTTTCACATTTGCATTTTGATGATGTTAAAGAGAACTACACAATGATAAAGTTTATTTGATAACTAGGATATCTCAAAAACCAGATGATAAAGTTTTGGAAACAGGATGGTTTCGTTTTCGTAGCTTGCTCGAGATCGGAGATCTGCCAGAGAGAAAGGTACTGGGCTTACTAATGGCTAGTTTGCTTGTACAAGGCGCGTGTGTTTTGACTAGGTGTGGAAACATCGGGCATTCTTGGTTCAAAACTTGTTAACTTCTCACATTTGACTTGCCGAATCTTTGGTAACTTTTTTTGCCTAACTTTTGGCTGCCAAATCTTAGATATGACAAATTTTGGTCGCGAACCAAGCAGACCCACCATTTCTGTCAGCTTGTACACTCGAACAGTCTAATCGGTACAACACATAGACAAATAACAGAACACACAAGAAAAATAATCTGTGTCACTGGAGGGACCCTTATTCGCACCAGTGTGTTTTTAGTAATTTCCTCGTGCCTCTGCTGGTACACGCTAGTCTACAAACATCCCTATCAACAGGAAACTAGTCAAACTACTACAGTGCACTATTACTCTAGCCTTGAACAAATCAAAGTCAAAACAAGGCAGCCGTTTGACTTTGGGTCGCCATCTCTGCATTTGGGACTAAATATTTGGCCTTACGATCATGCAGATGTTCATGGTTCAGCCCTTTATATTTTGCTGCTCCATCCACCTTGTCTCAAGCGGTAGATAGATGATGCATCCAACTACTTATCTTCTGCTTGTGTTGTTCTCTGCTATCTCTGCCACTAGCGCCGATGGTGAGACTGATGGGTTTATCTACAATGGCTTCTCCGGTGCCGACCTATCCATGGATAATGAAGCTTCTGTCACCGACGGCCTCTTGAGACTAACCAACTGGTACAATTCAGCTACAGGCCATGCTTTCCACACTTTCCCTCTCGATTTCTCAAATCCTGTCATTTCAAATACCTCCTCTGTGCCATCCTTCTCTACAACTTTTGTATTCGCCATAGTTGGCAATTACGATTTCTACGATACCAGCGAACTCATTAGTAGCGATGGTCTAGCCTTTGTCCTATCTTCCACCAAAGAGTTGTTTGGAGCCTCAGAAACCCCTGGTTACCTGGGGCTTGTCAATTCTTCCACCAATGGTAACTGGTCGAATCATCTCCTCGCTATCGAGCTCGATACCGTAGAGAACTTTGAGTTCGGAGACATAGACGACAACCACATCGGGGTCGATGTGAACAGCCTGATTTCCAATGCATCCAAGACTGCAGGTTACTACACCTCTGATGGGGAGTTTCATAATCTGAGCCTCAGCAGTGGGGAACCGATGCAGGTGTGGGTGGACTATGACAGCAAGCGCACCATACTGAATGTCACAATAGCTCCTTACTACTTGTCATCTGCCAAACCTCACAGGCCACTGCTCTCAGTTAGATATGATCTTTCCTCCGTGCTGACAAACAATGCAGCATATGCCGGGTTTTCCTCCGCGACTGGTGCGTTTGCCAGCAGGCATTACATTCTGGGTTCGAGCTTCCAGCTCAACGGAGAAGCTGCAGAACTCGACTACTCTGCCTTGTCTTTCAAGACTATTCAAGATGAACTTGCGCAGCTAGTTCCCCCTCCATCCTTCACCAACTCTGAAGACTACAAGGCAATACTATATGCAGTTCTTTTACCAACTGCTCTTGGAATCGCCATGGTTCTTTCTGCTATCACTGTGAAGGTCCTTATGAAAAGGATGTCAAAATCCAAGGAAGCTAAAATGGAGTGGGAAAGGGAGTATGGGCCTCCATCCTTCACCTACAAAGATCTATTGGCTGCCACGAGTGGATTCAAGGACAAGATGCTCCTTGGTAGAGGAGGCTTTGGGAGTGTATTCAAAGGAGCACTTCCCCATTCCAAGCAGACTATTGCTGTTAAGCTTGTGTCACCAGAGTCAAAGCAAGGGATGAAAGAATTCATAGCAGAGATCGCCATCCTCGGCCATCTCCGCCACCGCAATCTTGTTCAGCTACTTGGGTATTGTCGGCACAAGAAACAACTCCTTTTGGTGTATGACTATATGCCCAATGGAAGCCTCAACTGCTACTTGCATACTCAACATCAGAACACCACCAATCTATTCTGGGCTCAAAGGTTCCACATCATCAAAGGTATTGCATCTGGTCTCTTCTACCTCCACGAGGATTGGGAGCAGGTCATCATCCACCGGGACATCAAGACCAGCAATGTCCTTCTTGACAGTGAGATGAATGCAAGGTTAGGTGATTTCGGCCTCGCAAGGTCCCATGATCATGGAGCTGATGCTCACACCACACGTGTGGCAGGTACATGGGGCTACATTGCCCCTGAACTGGCTAGGCTTGGTAAGGCAACCAAAGCAACTGACATGTTTGCCTTTGGTGTGCTGATGATGGAGGTTGCCTGTGGAAGACGACCAATCTGGATGAACACAGACAATGGGGAGCCCCTTGCACTGGGCGACTGGGTGCTTGCCGCATGGCAAGGTGGTTCCATTACCGACGCTGTTGATCCAAGACTAGATGATTATGTGGAGGAGGAGATAGAGTTGGTCCTGAAGCTTGGCTTGCTCTGTTCACACCCCTCACCAAATGCGAGGCCTTGCATGCGCTTGGTCATGCAGTACCTGCAAAAGGATGCACATCTCCCATCAGATTTGGATCCCAATAGTTTGCTGAACATTGGTTTGGTTCAAGATGAAATGCACGATCAGCATGCCATGTCATGTCCAACAACTGTTATAACCGATCTTTCAAAAGGCAGGTGACACTGCTGTGCCAGTGGGTGATAATCATCTACCATGTGCTTTTGCTTAGTGTTGGTACTACACAACTGCTTATGTGATGTACTACTCTTTGGTGGAGTTTCAGTGAATTTATGGAGCATGTACTACTTATGTTTCATTTGAGATTATTCAGCTAGCATTGAGGACATCAATATACTAAATGTAATATTAATGGTACTAATTAGCTGCGTGTAGCACAAGAAGGTACAGACAATTGTAAACGTGTATGTTTACCTTTCAGATGTTGTAAAATTTTGGTTGAATTTCTGATGACTACTCAGGTCATCTAAGAACCTCCATTTGTTAGCAGTCTAGTTGTCTATATTTGATTTAGCAAATTACTTTTTATGCTATTATGATGTGCCCATATTTGAAGCAGGCTCAAAAAGAAATATATATTAGGAAAATTTTCAATATTATATTATTCGGATCATAACATGTGCTATAATATCAGCCACTCTGCTAGATGGGTCCAAATATTAGCATAGCATTTGCAGTAATATGTCTTTGGCATTTGTTTACTTACGCTAATTAACTGGGGTATTTACATACCAATTCCAATCTACTACCAGAATACACTTGTGCACATTTGATTCATGAAGAAACAATGTCAAATTAGTATTCAGATATAACGAAACAAAGAGCACCTTTCAGCTATACTGCATAACTGCAGCTGCTCGCATACCATTTCTGGAAAAAAAAAAATGTCAGCTTACAAGAGATCTACTGGCACCTGTAACTACAGTGCACTGTTGAGAAAATGGTTTTCTACTACTTACCTGTTACCTTACCTACCCACTCCTACAGAACATAGACAGCAAGAATATCCTTGTAACAAAAGGCGCTTTATTGGCACAGTAAGGTAAGTTTCGCTGGAGGCATAAAAAATCCGAGAAATGATTTCCAAGGGTGGAACAAAGGCGGTGGCGATTATAAATATTATGAGTTCAGGACAACAATAACAAATTATGGCAAATCAGGCTAAGCTAAGCATAAACGCAGCTTCATACTCACATAACATTTCTGAAAATAAAGTGGCTGGCCTACAACCTGCAATTTCAACTGCTGCACATAGCAAACAAAACCAGTTTCCTACCACTTAACTACCCCATCATACAGAGTATAAAACATACACAGCAAGCATATCCCACTGATAGAGTATAAAACATACACAGCAAGCATATCCTACTGATCAAAGCACAGATGAAGAATCACTAGGGAGTGGACATACATCAAATTTAGCTTGTATATCCAGTTGGTCAAGCCACAAATTTCAGGCAGCGTGTATCATTGTGTATGACTTGACAACGGCAAGAACAGAACCTTGTTCCACACCTCACACACGTGTAGTTTGCAGAACTACCACAGACTGAACGGTAGTGCCGTCGAGATGAAGTGCTTGGTGGACCTACAGCAGCCCTCAAATATGTTGGGACACGAGGAGGAAGGGATTCCAGATTTGCCTCTCATAGTTCCAGAGTGAAAATGTATTTATTTAACCTACTTACAAAACAAACATGACAAGAAACAAACTTATAGCACAAGGTTACTTACTTCTTGTAAGACATCCATGAATGATCTTGCCGCCTTTTTCTCCAAAGCTTTCCCTTGCCTTGTCTTGCGTTTCATAATCTTTGACTGCTTCTTTTGCATAAGGACTGTAGAAATGAAATTCAAACACAAAAGATGGCTTGCGTCATCGAACTTTAATTAGTTCAGTGGGTAGAGCATTTGAGTTGAATGTGCATCCACAAATCCACAACCCAAAAGGCCTATATAAGTATAGAACACAAATGCAACATTTAAAGAAACTGTGAACACAGGAATCTTTACAGTTGACAAGTTGCAGCCTTGTATAATGTGGAGTTCAAATATATCTATAAATAAATTACTGACTTTAGGGGCATTCCAGATGCTAACAACACAAGGTTGACAAGCCGTAGGCTGTAGCATGTGGACCTCAAAGGTGTCCAAACGACTGGCTTTAGGAGCAATTCCAGATGCTAATAACAGTCACCTTAGAAATATTTTATGGGGTTGTTCATGCCAGATGTGTTGAAGCAAAAGTATGTTTCAAATATTTCCTTTGAAGGATAGTTTTAATTCTTATTCATCGATGCAAGGATAAGAAACACAGAATGCTGTTTTTTTTCCCTCTGCAAAATTGGTACTAGAAGTGATATCAGAATATGTCATACACAAGAAATCTGTGTTTCAGTACTTGTCGCTTGCAAAGAGTAATATTTTGTCATCGAGCTTGTACATACTGTATCTAACTTATCCTTTTTTACATCATGGCATTACTATTACTACGAAGCTAAATGAGAAAGGAACTGACCAGGGTCTTCCTCATCCGTGGATCCGTACTCATCATCATTAAGATCTACCATCTCAACACCGGCATTGTCGCTCTCAAGAGCTTCAAGGCGAGCTAAAGCAGCCTGGCATTACAGATATGGGGGTATTCATAAGTGGGCAGCAAAACATAAATGCGTGTGGCCATGCGGCGCGTGCGGGCGCTGGTCCGGCGGAACGGCCCGACGTTCTCCTCCTCCCCATCCATCTGCGGTGACCAAATAGAGGCCGGCAGCGGCGGACGGCCCTTGCGCTGGATGAGGACACAGGCGCCGTATGAAGCGGGCGGCGTCGGCGCCGGCGATCGAGAGGGTGGAGAGAGACTCAGAGACCTCGGATGGCTACTTCGTGGGCTTAGCCTCCCTCCTTCCAACCGGACGTGAACGGGCCGATATTGGAAAAGTTTGCATTACCAATTATCGCCAATGTGGGTGTAAAAAGCGTTAATGGCAATGATATTTCCTGGTGCACTGCTAATGTTGCAACTGCAAACTTACGTGTTCAGAGATGCCATCTGATGTTTGGCATGTTGCAATTATCAGATGAAGCAAATCACTACTGCAAAGTTGGAAACTGGCGACTAGGTGACGACGCATCCAAATTTCGAACAAATTTTTTTTTTGAAAGATCCGGCATTAGCCGGCTTTGATTAATAAGAGGGAATATCAATCAACAGTTTACATGCGCGAGAAGCGCTTCCCACAGCAGCCTAGTCTGCGTAGGGATGGATTACAGAACTTACTACTACTCGCTTTCTAGATAAGGGTTTGAGGAACGATCCTCCTGCTACCGACCAGCAGTATGCCGTGTCCTTTATTTCTGTAAACACAGCTTGCGCAGGTCTCTGAAGATTACCGCATTCCGTTGATTCCATAAGCACCGCAGAGTCAGAATCGTAACTGTGTGCCCCCTTTTGTCTCCTTTCATTGCTGCTTGGGCAAACCAGTCTTCAGTGGTGCTTTCCTCCTACCACCGCGACGGTCTCAGTGTTTCACGTAAGCTCCAAGAGGCCACCAGGTCCCAGACCAGTCAGGAATAGGGACATTAAAAAAAACAGGTGTTGGGCCGTCTCCAAATTCCTCTCACACAATGCACAAAAGTAGTTGTTTTTCCAACCACGTCGCTGCAGATGAGCCGTCGTCCATAGCTTGTCCTGAACTAGTAGCCATACAAAGAACTTGCATTTGGGTAGGCCAAGGGTGTTTGTTTGTATCACATAGGCTGATTTGGTGGAGTATTCGCCAAAGCTTTCCAGAGTCCAAACTATGTGGTCTTCCCTTGTGTCATTGAAGTCCAGGTGTAGTGCGTCAATGGCCCTCCAGAGTTTGAAGAACTCGTTCAGTAGGTCATGATTCAGGTTGTATGCAATGTCTCTGATCCAACTCCCATTTATAATAGCATGACGCACAGAGCGATTCTTCCTCCTGCTATGCTTGTATAGCAGCGGGCAGATTGTGGACGGTGTCTGTCCATTGATCCAGCTGCTGCACCAAAATGATGTCTTGTGGCCATTCCGCACTATGACGACTGTAGCTGCGTTGAATAACGCCAAATCTGTCAAGTCGATCGGCACAGCTGATCCATTCCATGGTCGTTCTGGGTTCCACCATTTATGCCAAAGCCATCAGAGGCGTAGAGCTCTGCTGAACTTTTCCAACTCAATAATTCCCAGCCCGCCAAATTCTATCAGTTTGGCCACAGATGTCCACGCCACTTTACACTTTCCTCAAATTTCAAACATTACAATGCAGCTTCAGGAAACAACATTACACAGAGCATAATTAGGCTCTGTTTGGATCCCTATAGATAGTAGTTAGCTGCCCTAGAAATAGGATTTTAACAGCTGCCTCTACAAATCGATTTCTAGAGACAACTATAAATCACAGCTGCCTCTACATGTCGTTTACTAAAAATCATCCAAAAAATCATAAATCGGGTCAAAAAAAAAAAAAAAAACAGGGGAGGTCCATCAGGCAGACGCACCGCGTGTTTGCCAGCACTAAACTGAGTGTACTCACCAATCTACTACACTTAGTATAACCTTTGGAGTTAGAAGGGCACATGATCTTGAAGGATATAAATTTATGAACAAATTAAAACTCTGCCACACAGCACATCAATCACATATGTGTAGTAAGACGCCGAAAGCAACGTAAATCGATCAACATTATTGCATTAAAGAAAGCCAACATGGGTACAAGTGTATATATATATATATATATATATGGTTTATGGCCAAGCTAAGTAGCACAACAATATTCATCACCTCCCTTTAGAAAGATCAGTAATAGTAGTGGCCGGACATGACATTGGACGCTCCACGCTCATCATCCTGAGTTCCTGACTCACACCAATTCTCAGCAAATTATCAGGTTGCAGGTCTGCCGGTAGTGGTGCATCCCTTTGTAGATACTGCATGACGCGGCGCATGCAAGGCCTGGCATTTGGTGAAGGGTGTGAACAGAGTAAACCAAGCTTCAACACTAGCTTTATCTCCTCCTCCACATAATCATCCAGTCTTGTGTCGACAGCATCGATAATGGAACCACCTCGCCACGCAGCAAGCACCCAATCTGATAGGGCAACAGGCTCACCATGAGCACCGTCCACCCAGATTGGCCGCCTTCCACAGGCAACCTCCATTATCAACACGCCGAATGCAAACACATCGGTTGCTTTGGTTGCCTTGCCGAGCCTGGCAAGCTCCGGAGCAATGTAACCCCATGTGCCTGCCACACGTGTGGTGTGTGCGTCAGCTCCATGATCATGGGACCTTGCTAGACCAAAATCCCCTAGCCTCGCATTCATCTCACCGTCAAGCAGGACATTGCTTGTCTTGATGTCCCGGTGGATGACGACTTGCTCCCAGTCCTCATGGAGGTAGAAAACACCAGACGCAATGCCTTTGATGATGCAGAACCTTTGAACCCAGCATATAGTGGTGGTGCTATGATCTTGAGTATGCAAGTAGCTGTCAAGGCTTCCATTGGGCATATAGTCATACACCAGAAGGAGCTGTTGCTTGTGCCTGCAGTAGCCAATCAACTGAACAAGATTACGGTGCCGGAGGTGGCCAAGGATGAGGATCTCGGCCATGAATTCCTTCATCCCTTGCTTCGACTCTGGTGACACTCGCTTAATAGCAACCGTCTGCTTGGAATGGTGCAGCACCCCTCTAAAGACACTCCCAAATCCTCCTCTGCCAAGGAGCATCTTGTCGCTGAATCCACTAGTGGCAGCCAATAGATCTTTGTAGGTGAAGGATGGAGGCCCATACTCCCTCTCCCACTCTATGTCAGTTGTTCTAGATTTTGACAGCCTGATCATCATACAGACCCTCTCAATAGTAGCAGAAACAAACATGGCGACAACAACAACAACAACAAAAAGAACCACACATACTAACATTATTATTGTCTTGTAGTTGTGTTGGCGAGCGTGAAGTTGTTGTATAGACTTCAAAGGTAGGTCGGAGTAGTTGAGGGCTGCAGCTTCACCGTTCAGCTTGAAGCTCCAAGCCTCCAACCCAGAATGCAATGCATGGTGGGAACTGGGCCAGCTGCTGATGAAAACCCGACATATGCCCTTGTGTTTGGCAACACGGAGGAAAGATCATATGGAATCGAGAGCAATGGCCTATTAGGTTTGGTAGATGACAAGGGAGCTATTGTGACATTTAGTATGGCGTGCTTGTTGTCATAGTCTACCCACACCTGCATCGGTTCCCCACTGCTGAGGCTCAAATTATGAAACTCCCCATCAGGAGTGTAGTAACCTGCACCCTTGGATGCATTGGAAATCAGGCTGTTCATATCGATCCCGATGTGGTTGCTGCCTATGTCTCCGAACTCAAGATTTTTTATGGTATCGAGCTCGATAGCAAGGAAATGATTTGACTCGTTGCCCATGGTTTCAGAATTGGGGAGTCCCAGGTACTGGCTCTCTGAGCTGCTAAACAACTGATTGGTGGACGATAGGACAAAGGCCAGACCATCGCTGCTGACAGAATCGTACTCGCTAATTATGGCGAATACAAACGTTGTGGAGAAGGATGGCACGGAGGAGGAGGAGGTATTTGATGAGATGACAGGATTATTTTTGAAATCGAGAGGGGAAGTGTGGAAAGCATGACCTTTACTATCCGCGCCATCGGATAGCCTCAAGAGGCCGTCGATAACTGAAGCTTAATTATCCATGGATAGGTCCGCATCCGCACCGGAGAAGCTATTGTAAATGAATTCATCAGCATCACCTTCGGCGGCACTAATCGCAGCAGCAGAGAGCAGCACAAGTAGTAGGAGTAGGAGGCGAGGACGCAGCTGGTGCAGATAAGAAGAGCAAGCTGGACGATGCAACATCTATCTGTCTCTAGACAAGATGAACGAAGATGGAGTTCCAATAATACAACTAGCAAGGCTCGCTCGCTGGTGGCTCAATGGGCCGGGGTGAACAGACGCATGATTGTATATTTTACTAAGGCTAATCATTTAGTCCATCCTACAGTCCAGCGGAGGGAGACCTCCACGGCCACCCAAGTCAAGCTTTTTGTCTAAACGCGTGAAAATGAGTTTCGTTGATTTTTTATTTCTTGAAAAAGGATGGTGCAGTAGTTTCCACTTGATTTTTTTTGGTAGTCGACAGAAAAGAATGGTCTTCTATAGTCACGACATGAGAATATATATGGACCAAACATACAGTTCGATACGTATCAAACCATTGAAGATTAGTCTGCTACAGTCCACGCTACAGATTGATACTTTACTACTACCTTCCATACGCCTACATGTACTGATGCAGACATCCAAAGATATATGGGGTAGTATATCCACTAGTTGAAAACGTAGCTTTAGTCCCGGTTTCAGATGATCCGTCATTAAAGGCAGATGGTCCGGGACTAAAGGTATAACCCTTTAATCCTGGTTTGAAGGTCCTCCGAGGCTATAAAAATAATTCCTCCCAACGTGTAGCTTTCCAATCCACCTACATAGTACATGTGACTATGGATGGAATGCTTTCTTTTTGAACTAACATGTGTCGAAAGACTTTTAGTCCAAATTGATGTTACCAACGGGGACTAAAGGGTCAAGGTCTTTAGTCCAGATTAGTAACACCAACCTAGACTAATATATACCCTTTAGTCTGGGTTGCCATCAAACTTGGACCCGGAAGTAATTAGTTCCCGGCCCAACTCTAACCGGGACTAATGTGCTGAACCACAGGTCTCTTCTGTATTGATGATCATACACACTTTTAGTGATTTGTCATATATTTGTTACAGAATTTATTACCTAAAATATTTGTCACCGAATTTATTTACATAATGTATTTGTTACGGAATATATTATAACAATATATATAAATAAGTTAATATAATTTTACAGAGATTGCTATTGAGCGAGTGTTGTATTGAAAACGGTCATTAAGAGTCAAACTTCATAATTTACAACCAACGATTAGCCCCATATAATACGAATACATAAATTTTAAGCAATGGATTCACATTTGAAAATACATTATTATAGTATAATAGACATTAAATTAGAGTCAAAGCATAGTGTCAGAAAGCCAGTTAGGGAGCCACCTCATGTCAAGAAACCAAGAGAAAAACATTACATATGGTTGGAAAAGTAGGGTTTAAGGGGATAAAAATGCGCATAAAAGGTAGAGAAGGAACAGGTAATATTTTCAGATGAAATGTTGATGCATTAATCAGCTATGACCCTTTATATTTATAGGATGAAAGGTCTTTTCATGCTGAAGTCCAAATACATTACAAATTAGGCTTAAATCCGATTCAAATCTGATTGTCAAAAAAAAAAATGCTCGATTATTTATAAAACTGGCGTGGAGCTTCGAAAGGCCATAACTCCAAAACAAGATGACCCGGTTTTAGGAAATCGGATGATCTTGTTTTCATAGCTTGGGTAGCCTCTGTCGTTTCATGATGGTGCTCCTCATATTAAAGAACTACCATTTGTTAGCAATCTAGTTTCGTGTATTTGATGTATAAAATTAATTTTTTACTGCTACCATACCAAGGTAACACTACTGGAGGCGCATGCTTTGCCGAGGGCCTCTAGCCCTCGGCAAAGGCCTAGAAACCCTCGGCAAAGGCTTTGCCGAGGGCTGCCCTCGGCAAAGACCCCTCGGGGAATTTTTAGACGGCGAAGAGGTCTTTGCCGAGGGCCCTTTATCGGGCACTCGGCAAAGCCTTTGCCGAGGGCCAGGACGGCCCTCGGCAAAGAAAAGAAGCCGTCAGGCGCCAGCGCCGTTGGCGGTTTCTTTGCCGAGGGCCGACCCTCGGCAAATAAATTTTTTTATTTTTTTTAAAAAAACCTTTGCCGAGGGCCTCCTCCCTGGCCCTCGGCAAAGAAATTTTCAGGATTTTTTAAAAATTCTTTGCCGAGGGCCGGCCCTCGGCAAAGTCGGCAAATAATTTTTTTTTTAAAACCTTTGCCGAGGGCCTCCTCCCTGGCCCTCGGCAAAGAAATTTTCAGGATTTTTTAAAAATGGCCTCCCCCCTGGCCCTCGGCAAAGCTTGACGGGAAATGGCCGCCGTGACCCAACGGGCCTAATTTACCGAGGGCATCTTTGCCGAGGGCCGCGGCCCTCGGCAAAGATTTGATTTGCCGTGGGCCTGTCTTTGCCGAGGGCCATACCCTCGGCAAAGGCCTCTTTGCCGAGGGCCGTTCTTTGCCGAGGGTTCCTGTGGCTGGCCCTCGGCAAAGAGTGTCTTTGCCGAGTGCCCGAAATTTGGCCCTCGGCAAATCCTCAGGCCCTCGGCAAAGCACGCGTTTCCAGTAGTGTAATCTCATTTTTTACATAGTAAGAGAGCATCTCTGCCAAATCCCCTCTAGCGTTCCCTTAAAATCTAGTATAGGGGATTGACAAAACTGAATTAAATTTTGAGGAAACAAGAGGGGTGTGATCCCCTACTGAAAAAATTATTAAAAGTAAACTAACAGAGGGAGTACAACACTTTAATTAAGAGACAAAAAAGGTCAAGAAGCATGAGTGTGTAATTAATTTGTCTTGTTTGGATGTTATCGGATTCACTTCGATCCGCATGTGTTGGGGTGGAATTTAGTTCATGTTCCACTCCAATCCACCCCAACACATGTGGATCAATGTAACCGACTACATCCAAACAAGGTCTTAGTGGGGACAAGGAACTAGTACCAGATGTTTGTGCACCTCTCCTGCAATCCACCGGTGAGAAGAAAAGAACTGGGGTGAATGTCCGCTCTAGCGTAGCTCCGTAGCGCATGGGTAATCACGTGATGTGGATTCTGGTGTGAGGTCTCCGTTGCTCCGGCCTTGGGCAGTCGTTCTGGGCTCAGCCCATTACGCATTGCGTGTTGTTCTGGTATGCTCTCGCGAGTATATAACGCGAGGCATCAGGTTGAAGAGGGTGTCGGACATGACTGAAATAATCTGGAATTGAACCTGTCTTCATCCCCAAATCGCCTCTGCCTTGTCCTCTTTCTCCCCTGATTTCCTCAAATCCCTTTCTCCTACTTCAGATTCCCGAAATTACTTTCCGTGTTGGTGAAAATGATCGTGTGGACGCTGGACACCATGAGAATGATTGTGTAATTGCACTGAAAACACCGGAGACACCATATATGTACTAGCAAAGTTTGGTAACCGTAGAATTTTGCTTGCTAGGCGGCGGAGAACTGGTTTGGTGGAGCCGAGAAACTTTATATCCTATTCAATAGATAGATGTTGGTCGATCGATAGATATTGCAGATCGATCGAGAAGCTAGGCTTTGCTTCGTCGTCTACCTCAATGTGCAGCATCGTCCTTGCTTTCGGCACCTGCAGTGCCTCCTAATCCTCATGCTGCTCCTAATGTCTTCCTCTCGGACTACTGCCGCTGCAGTTGATCACCATAACTTCATCTACGATGGCTTCTCTGGTGACAACCATGGATGGCCAAGCTTCAGTCGTTGATGGCCTCTTGAGGCTAACCAGCGGGCTTCGCAATCCTAAAGGTCACGGTTTCTACCCCTACCCTCTCAATTTCACAGGTGTCCCAAATGGCTCCTCCCTGTCATCCTTCTCCACAACATTTATTTTCTCCATCATGGGGCCTTCCACTGACCTGAGTAGCCCGGGTCTTGCAATTGTGCTTTGTTCCTCCACGAATCTGTCTAGCGCCTATCCTGACCAGTTTCTTGGCCTTCTCAATCCCTCGAATAATGGTAACGCAACGAATCATCTCCTTGCTATCGAGCTTGATACCGTAATCAACATGGAGTTCAGAGACATCGACTCCAACCACATAGAGATTGACGTAAACAGCCTGATTTCAGTTGCCTCCCATACCGCAGGTTACTATGACAGTGATGGTGTGTTTCGTAACTTGAGCCTCGTCAGTAGGGAACCGATGCAGGTGTGGGTGGACTATGATGGCAGGCAAACCATGCTAAATGTCACTATGGCGCCTTGCTGCCCGTCGTCCAAACCCAGCAAGCCACTGCTATCAGTAGTATACGATCAGTTTTGCCAACCAAGCTAGTCTTTGCCGGATTCTCTTCCGCGAATGATTTGTTAATTCGCAGCAAGCATTACGTTCTGGGTTGGAGCTTCAAACTCAACGGAGAAGCTGCAGCACTCAATTACTCCCTCCTGTCTTTGAATACTACTACCCCACAACTCCCGGCGAAGATTTACCCACGCCCGCTCAGCAACAAGACAATATTATGTGCAATTCTTTTACCAGTCCTTGGAATTGTCATAGTTGTTTCTGCTGCTCTCCTGATGGTTCGTCCATATGAAGAGGAGGTCAAAATCTAGAACAGCTCAACTTGAGTGGGAGAGGGAGTATGGGCCTCCATCCTTCACCTACAGAGATCTATTGGCTACCACTGGTGGATTCAAGGACAAGATGCTTTTGGGTAAAGGAGGCTTTGGGAGTGTCTTCAGAGGGGTGCTTCACCATTCCAAGCAGACGGTTGCTATCAAGCAGGTGTCACCAGAGTCGAAACAAGGGATGAAGGAATTCATGGCTGAGATCCTCATCCTTGGCCACCTCCAGCACAGCAATCTTGTCCAGTTGATTGGCTACTGCAGGCACAAGCAACAGCTCCTTCTTGTGTACGACTATATGCCCAATGGAAGCCTTGAATGCTACTTGCATACTCAAGATCATAGCAGCACCTATCTGTGTTGGTCTCAAAGGTTCCACATCATCAAAGGTATTGCATCTGGTCTCTTCTACCTCCACGAGGACTGGGAACAGGTTGTCATCCACCGGGATATTAAGACTAGCAACGTCCTTCTTGACAGTCAGATGAATGCAAGGTTGGGTGATTTTGGCCTCGCAAGGTCGCATGATCATGGAGCTGACGCTCACACCACACGTGTGGCAGGTACATGGGGTTACATTGCCCCTGAGCTGGCCCGACTTGGCAAGGCCACCAAAGCAACTGATGTATTTGCCCTTGGTGTGCTGATGATGGAGGTCACTTGTCGAAAACAACCAATCTGGGTGAACACAAACAATGGAGAGCCTCTTGCTTTAGCAGACTGGGTGCTTACTGCATGGCAAGGTGGTTCCATAACTGACGCCGTTGATCCAAGACTAGATGATTATGTGGAGGAGGAGATCGAGCTAGTCCTGAAGGTTGGCTTGCTCTGCCTCACCAAATGCAAGGTCTTGCATGCGCCTCATCATGCAGTACCTGCAAAGGGATGCACCTCTCCCATTAGACTTGGAACCCAACAGTTTGCTGAACATTGGTTTGGTTGAAGATGAAATGCACGATCAGCATGTCATGTCATGTCATGTCCAGTGACTGTTATATTCCAAAGGGAGGTGACATTGCTGTGCCACTTGGTGATAATCATCCACAATATGCTCTTGCTTAGTGTTGGTATTGCACTACTATTCACATGATGGGCTGTTTTGTGGCAGAGTTTCTATTAATTTGTAACATGCACCAGATCCCATGATGTCATTGACTTACTGTGAACATGTTTCATTTGATATTATTCGGAGCATTCAGGATATCAATACTCAATATAATATTAATGATACTATAAGCTAAGCGCAACACAAGAAGGTACAGATCAAATATTCTAAATGTGTGTGTTCGCCCTTTCAGGATGTTGTAAAATTTTGGTTGAATTTCATGCTTTATTATGATTACTCAGGACATCTATGAACTTCCATTTATTAGCACTCTAGTTGTCTACATTTGATTTAGCAAATTATGATGATATTAAGATGTTCTCATATTTGAAGCAGCAAGGAGCAAAGCTCAAAAAGAAATTTATAGTAGGAAAATTTTCAATATTATATTATTCAGATCATACCAGCTTTATCGTATCATTGATAGTGACGGGTGTGGCCAAACACTAGGAATATCAATTCCTAGTTTGACAACCCGTGTGCTATTCATATCTGCCCCTCTGCTAGATGGGTCCAAGCATTAGCATAGCATTTGTTTACCTTACACTAATTAATTGGTTATTTACATACCAACTCACATCTACTACCAGAGTATGCTCACATTTGATTCACCAAGAAACAATGTAAAATTACTACGGATATACTGAAACAAAGAGCTACTTTCAGCTCTACTGCATAACTGCAGCTACTTGCATACCATTTCTAAAGAAAAATTGGTTGGTATACAAGAGATATACCTTGCAACTGCAGTGCACTGCTGGAGAAAATGGTTTTCTATCACTTACCTTACCTACCCACTCCTACAGAGTACAAAACATACACAGCTAGCAAAGGCGCTTTATTGGCACAGTGAGACGTTTCACCGGAGCATAAAAAAATCTGAGAAATGATTTCCATGGGTGGAACAAAGGAGGTGGCGGTTAAAATATTATGAGATCAGGACAACAAATAGCAAAATATGGAAAATCAGGCTAAACCAAGCATAAACACAGCTACTCACATAATATTTCTGTTTTCTGACGAAAAAGTGGCTGGCCTACAACCTAGAAATTTCAACTGCTAAACATAGCTAATGAAACCAGTTTCCTACCACTTACCTACCCCACCATACAGAGTACAAAACATACATAGCAAGTATATCCTACTGATCAAACCACGGATGAACAATCATAAGGGTGTGCACATACATGAAATGTAGCTTGTATATCTAGTTGGTCAAGCCACAAATTTCAGGCAGCGTGTATCATTGTGTATGACTTGACAGCGGCAAGAACAGAACCGTGTTCCACACCTCACGCATGTATAGTTTGCAGAACTACCACAGACTGAGCAGTAGTGCCGTCGAGATGAAGTGCTTGGTGGACCCACAGCAGCCCTCAAATATGTTGGGACATGAGGAGGTAGGGATTCCAGATTTGCCTGTCACAGTTCCAGAGTGAAAATCTTTTAAGTACCCTCCTTAGAAAATAAATAAACATGACGAGAAAGAAACTTATAGAACAAGGTTACTTACTTCTTGTAAGACATCCATGAATGACCTTGCTGTCCTCTTTTCCAAAGATTTGCCTTGCCTTGTCTTGCGTTTCATAATCCTGGACTGCTTCTTCTGCATGAGAACTGTAGAAACAAAATCAGGAAAACAAAAGATGACTACATCAAAACTTCTATTATCCATGTGTAGAGCATTTGAATTGAATGCATGTCCACTGATCTATATAATGTACATAAATGCAGCATTTCTAGAAACACTAAACCCATGAACCTTTGCAGATGAGAAGCTAGAGCACATAAAGCTAAAAGATATCTAAATAGCTGACTTCAGGGGCATTCCATATACTACAAGCACAGTCACCTTACAAATAATTTATGGTGTCCGTACCAGATTTGTTAGAAATGAACAAATATTTTAAATATAGTCTTTCAAGGACATTTTAATCTTATTTCTAGATTCCTTTGCAAGGAAAAAAAGAAGAAGAATGTTGTTTATTCTGCAAAATTGATACTACAAGCAACAAAAAGAAATATCATACATAACCATCCTGTGTTTGAGTATTTGCCATTTGCAAAGATTGATTTGTTCAATAGTAAATTCTCAGCGAGTCTCTGCATACTGTATCAACATTATCCTTTTGGCATTGGTATGAAGACAAATGAGAAAGAAACTGACCTGGGTCTTCCTCATCTGTGGATCCATACTCATCATCATTAAGATCTACCACCTCAACCCCAGCATTATCACTCTCAAGAGCTTCAAGGCGAGCTAATGCAGCCTGCATGGAATTACAGAAATGGATATGCTCACAACAGGGAAACAAAACATAAAGGGTATTATTTCAGGCACAGTGACAGATCAGTAACCTTGAGTTCTTCATAACTTATGAGTCAGAGATGAACTACAGAATGACAGGATGAGAATGTCAGGGAAAGAGGATCTGGAATGCTTAGCACTTGAGACAGTATGTTAGTAGAGTCCACAGTTACTGAGCTATGGGCACATATTCTGTTTTGATTAGAAACCAGAGCGTTTGTTTAAAATTACAAAATGTGCAAGTTTGGATCAGAAAAAACAAGGCAAGACTCCAACCTAGACAGTGGATTTTCCAAAATAACAGAGGAAGACACACAGTGCAAAAGTTAATATAAAACTCTAATAATAAGCAGTATAAATTCAAGATAGAACTCTTTGGCTAAAGAGTCTTCTAGAGCATGTATTACCAAAACTTCTTGTCTATAAGGCCGATCCTTTGCTCTAAAAAAAAAGTGAAACTATAATAAGGCCAATCCCTTAAAATGGGTTCTGTAATATATCCCCTAAACATAAATTGGAGCATTTTCATTTTCAACTTCAACTTCAACGCTGTCATATACCTGGTCCAGAGGCCCTCTAAACCATACTGGGTTAGCACTTAGCAGACTAGAGGCGATGGTGATACAAAAACCAAGCAAGGCTGCTGCCGACGATCTGAAGATTATCAATCATCAAACAACAAAAGCGTAAATCCCGCCCCTTCCTAGCTCGCGTCCTTGATCTTCTTCCTCCTCCAGATTCTCATGAACTCCTTATTCGTCTCCCTTCTAGAACCTACTGGAACCCTTCTCTACCCCTGCTATTGCTGAAAAATCACTCTTCCTCTCAATTGTATTATGAAAAATCGCATCACCGTATCTGTATATCGGAAGGAAGGGGGAAGACGCAGGAGCAGTCAGTCTACTCCTAGGATGGTGAAGCGGTTAATGTAAGTGAGAATGCATCCCATCGTTACCTGGGCGCGGTTGTCAGAGCTGGCGAGCGCTGATGCCATGCGCGTGGCCATCCGGCGCGTGCGGGCGCTCGTCCGGCGGAACGGCCCGATGTTCTCCTCATCCCCGTCCATCTCCGGCCGCCAACAGCCGCAGGCAGCGACGGGCGGGCCTTGCGATTGGTGAGCCGACAAGCGTGGAGCGGTTGAGGCGCAGGCGCGTGGGATTGAGCGGGCGCCGGCGACGGTGACTGGTGGGCGAGTGCGTGACGGCGGCGGCGGCGGGCGGCGCGTGATGATTGCTACTGGGCTGCTACTCCGGCGTCGGCCCTTCTTTCTTACCTTCCCATGGGCTTTTAGATGTTTCCGCTCCTGGGCCAGGCCATCTCGTAGTTTCAGTCCACACGCAAGACCAGAACCTTTCTCTCTCTCAAAGACAAAAACAGTCAGTATGCATGTGTACAATGTAATGTATGCATTCAGCATGTTGAGAAGATGAACATGAATCCATGCCATGCATGGCCGGCTTGCACTACATCCGCCTCGGCCTCTACGATTGATACGGCCATCTCCACTCATCAACCACAACCAGGCATGATTGGCCTATCCTAGAGCAGCAGCAGCGGCAGTAGCAATTCACATTCACCCAATTCTTCTCTTCGGAGGGGAGATGAACCATCTTAGAGTTCTACTAGGAATCTCCCCCCTGTCCATTAACGAAGGACAATTACAGTAGTTTGCAGCAGCCAGGTTAAAATGTGTGTGTAATTAATTTCTTGGGAACAATGTATGTATTATTACTAGATGTTTGTGCACCTCTTGTGCAATCTATCGTTGAGAAGAAAAGAATTGGGGTAGGACTGTAATATTCCACCAAAGGTTAAAATGGAAACTCTGTCGGGATGTACTCTCCACTCAGAAAAACAAATTCAAACGGGAAATAGTGAAGGACGACCTCTGTCTGCTTGCGGAAGAGAAGCAGAATCGAGTTTCCATTCCGTCTTATCTTACGGTTACTAATCAGAGGCTCCAGCCCAGACATCACGTTAACTCTCACCAGACGCGTTAAAAAAAAAGATAAATTTTAGAAATTCTCACAATAATAAAAAATATATAGCCTTTAATTTAATAGACTATAATCACTATCTCCGATAATAGCATTAGATCTATTGTAATTTATTAAAAAATTACCCACCTCTGCCATTATGAAAAATACATAAAGTAACCCCCTAATTTTGCATCTAAATTACCCACCTCTGTCATTACAGAAAATAATTCAAAATAGGCCCCTGAATTTGTATATAAGTTACCCACACTTGTCATTATGAAAAATAAATCAAAATAACCACCTAAATTTGTATCCAAATTACCCACTTTGCCATTACGAAACATAATTCATAATAACCCCCTCATATTGCTTGTAAATTACCCACCTCTCTCAAATCTATATGTAAATACTAATATATGTTATTACAAAAAAATAATATCCCTAAAGTACAAGACAAATATTTATAAATTACAAACTTTTATAACCGTGAAATTAAATAACCATAGTGTTATGTTTGACCATGTATACCAAGTAAACACGTATACATTAGGATAAATATTTATTTTAATAGCTTATAATCATGAAAAATGTTTAGTTAACAAACCACATATATAGCAATAACATAACACTCACAATTCACACTAAATTATATTAATAATCCATAATAATCAATTTCATAAGTTGTTATTTTAAATAACTTTATATTTTTTAATTAATACTACACTATATATGATATATAAAACAATATTACACATATAATTCAATAATATATCAATTCAACAAGTTCGGTGCTAGGGTCCATTCTGGATTTTCAACTTAATTAACATGTGAAAAACAATACTACTAGAACCTAAACTCTTTTTAGTAAGAAATAATTTTTAATAAAAAAAATAAAAAAAACACTAGAGTTTCTACTTAACATGTAGTAAAAATTGTATATCTTGATTAAAAGTCGAAAGATAACTATAATTGGTGAAGTCATAGAATGGATGCAACAAAGTTTATATATCCTAAGATTATTAGTTTTCAACTAAATACATATCACGCTAACAAAAGATAAATACTAGAAAGGCTAACCGGAGGTTCTTAACGGAGCCTCCACGTTAATCCAAGACTCATGTTAATCCTCACGAGACACAATAGGAAAACAAAAGATAGGTCCTAGAAATTCTCACAAAAATCTAAAATATTTGATAATAATAACTATTGGATCTATTCTATTTTCTAAATAATTACACACCTCTGCTATTGCGTAAAAAATATATAATTCATGACTCTATATATTTAAACTACCCAATATGCCATTAACAAAAGTGATCTAAAGTAGACTTAAATCTGCATCTAACTACCTATGTACTCTTATTACAATAGATAATTTATGTAACCCAATTTTCATCTCATTATTAAAAAAATAAATATCCTCTCAAATCTACATCTATAAGATAATCAATATCTTCTATTAAAAATTGTTTAAAGAAGCATAGAGTATGTATATGTTTATACACTATCCACTTCTCAATATTAATATATTAAGATTTGGTTCATGTAAGCATACATGTTGTGTCAGCATGCATGAACGATAAATGTATGTGTCGGGTTCATAAACCTGGGGTCCCTAATGGGCTTGCTTCCCAGCAAAAAGCTCGGCCCAGCAGACAACGTTGCGAACGACGCGCAACTCCTGGACCGGCCCAGATACCTAACGACAGGCCAGAAGAGTGATCCAGTCTCCGACCGAAAGGCCTCCGACTCCGATCGGCTTCTCCGACTGGAAGGCCTGGCCGGGGAGGGGCGACGCTCGCTTCCGACTTTGACCCGCTTCTCCGATCGGAAGGCCTAGCCAGGGAGGGGCGACGCTCGCTTCTGACTCCAATCCGCTTCTCCGACCGGAAGGCCTGGCCAAGGAGGGGACAACGCTCGCTTCTGACTCCGACCCGCATCTCCGACCGGGAATACACCGAACCTCTGCCTGTGGCTCTTCTTCGACCGGCATAGTCGGAGCCGACTGGGAATGACCGAACGGGGATGCCCGCTCGGTGAGGACCCAAGAAGTCAGGCGGAGCAGATAAGGTAAGGCGCATAAGTCAACCGCAATACCGAGGACAGTACTGTTAGGCCATATCAGAATGGTACTTTGCAACCTTCCAGACATGTCAGGACATGAATAGTGTTGTGGGCACCAACATTTGTCCTATAGTATGGTAGGCACCGATATTTGCCATACCAGAAGAACATGATGGAGCCAAACACATGCATTTGGGCGTCAACAGTGTTGTGGGCGCCGACAAACCATCTTGTACCCAACAGCGTGGGCAACAAGACTAGGTAGCACACACACACTCTCTTTCTCTTGCTTGTAAGGTCGTCCCCTTCATCTATAAAAGGGGATGCACCCTCTCCCAATGATTAGGGATAAAAAAGAAAACAAACGGACGACAGACGGATCATTTCGACTCACTCTCTACTAGCTTTAGACATTCTAAAGCTACTTAGAGCATACGTTTTAATACTTAGCACACGTAGAAGCTTCCGTCACTCTCGGCCCTTCGGTCCAAAGTCCGATCGGACCTCTAACGCCCCCCATCTTACTCCCACCCGTTTGTAACCCCACAGCAAACTTCGAGCACCTAGGCTCAGGAATAAAGTCTCCGACCAACTCAAACTGGACGTAGGGCATGTTGCCTGAACCAGTATAAACCCTGTGTCATTGAGTGCTAGGCCACATCCGGTCACAACGTACGGCAAAACGACAAATATTTACTTGTTGGTCACTTTTCTCACCGACAGTTGGCGCCGTCCATGGGGAGAATGCCGTACGTTCACGCTTTTGGTCATCGGATGGACCACCTTTCCACCATCTTTAGCATGGCGGGCTGAAGCGATACGACTCGCTTCGGCTCGCTAGAGTTTCTCATGCTTCTACCTATTGGGATGTGGGTTCCTCCTGTCTTTGAGACGTCTCAGACCTTCCTCTTCAAAAGCCTAGACTTTGTCGCCGACTAGCTCGGCATGTTTCACCTTCGCGAGGAGGCACTTGTCTCGGCGCCCGTCAGAGGAAAAGCGCCCTCTGTCGGCTTTGGGCCACCCGACGACCTCAACGACGAGACGCTTGTGCTTCGCTCTGAGCCCATGCTGGGCTCAAACCCCACTGTGAGTAACGTACATATTGTTCTTTACTCGCTATTTGCTATTTTTGGCCAACTCTCTGGAGGGACCCTGTTGTCCTCGCCGCAACCGCCATGTGACCGGCTCCCCTATGGCCTCACGTCCCCCACGGACACGGACGCACGAGGGCTCCAAAAGATGCTAACTCCACCCCCTCTCACGTCTGAATTCATAGGGGTGGCGGGCTATGCTCCCGCCTCTTTCTATGACCTCATGGATGATGAGGTCAAAAGCGATGGCTCCAGCATCGGCGACGTCGTGGCACCTAGCCACCCTCTATCCCGGGAGTGCGCTATGGTGAACACTCTGGGACAGCCACCGGTGGTAGTGGAGTCTCTACAGACTCACACCCCTCTGGACCCTCATGCAGAGGCCCTCGCACGTGCGTAGGAGCACAGCAAGGAGCTACGACAAAGTCGGTAGAGCCAGCCGCCACCTACGCCGATGCGCTCGGCGCAGCACGCTGCGCCCCGCGTGTGAAACTCGGCGAGCAGCGCATGGGGTCACGCTCGCCAGGTCCAGCGCAATATCATGGATAGGGGGAATGATCCCCCATAGTTCTCTTGGGTTGGCCAGAACATTGCCGCTGCAGCGATGCTTCTGTCTGGCCTTTAGAGCCTGTTGACCCCAGGAGCAAGCGGTTCACTAGAACCTCCGGGCATAGGTGGAAACCGCCACCGTTCAATAGGCGGAGAGCTCCGCATCGTGACACTAACTTGTGGCCTCTCTCCCCATCGGAGGAATGGGAGCGCACTAGTCGAACCGCTCCATCCGCTCACCACTACAGTCATCGAGCGCGGAATAGGAGGCCACAGCTGCACCACAGCCGAACCTGACACTCACTCCACACTGACCACCTATGCACGAACACCTTGGGCCGAACCAAGACGCTCGCAGCGCCATCAACAATCGGTGTCAAGCGCGGCGTGATGATGACGTCTATCATATGGCGATGAGAGCAGGCAGCATGAGCCCCGGCCAGACCATCGAGGGGAGCGGGGAAATGCACCCTAGGCATGGTCGTCGACCAGATGACTAGAGTCCTAGCCCGGATGGCCCAGGACCATGGGCCTTTAGCCGTCGTATCTAGAGAGTGTCGTTCCCACAACACTTTCGATCGCCTACCAATGTCGTCAAGTATACTAGGGAGATGAATCACAGTATATGGCTTAAAGACTTTTGGCTCGCCTGCCAAGGCAGAGGAGTGGATGATGACCACTTCATCATTCAATACCTCCCCATCTGCGTGGGGGAACATGTTCGAGCATTGAAAGGATCAAGATGCCCAAGAGGGGGGGTGAATTGGGCTAATTCTAAATTTTATTGCAATAATCAAATCCTACGGATAGCCCAATTAACTCCTTGTGCCTAGAAAAGTGTTTATATCAAACTAATGCACAACAACCTCTCAACCTAAGTTCCAAACTTACTCTAGCAAGCAATTCTTATGGAAGTAAAAACAAGTATTGAATTGCTCAAAGTAAATGCTCAAAGTAAGTGCTCAAAGTAAATAGAGAGAGAAAGGAACGCGGCGATGTTTTGCCAAGGTATCGGAGAGTCGCCACTCCCCACTAGTCCTCGTTGGAGCACCTGCGCAAGGGTGTAGCTCCCCCTTGATCCGTGCAAGGATCAAGTGCTCTCTACGGGTTGATTCTTCGACACTCCATCACGGCGAATCACCCAAAGCCGCTCACAACTTGAGTTGGGTCACCCACAAGCTCTGCCGGGTGAACACCAAACTCCCAATCACCACCAAGCCGTCTAGGTGATGGCGATCACCAAGAGTAACAAGCACGAACTCTCACTTGACCACGTGAAGCCTAATGAGAAGATGGATGCACACTTTGCTACTCTTGATTTGCTAGTGAGGCTACTCTCTTGGATTCTCAAATCACAAACACCTCACTAGGACCTTGCTCTTCTTGACACTCACAAACGTGTTTCTCAGCTGTTGGAATGAGCAAAAGATACTCCACTCATGAGTGGAACTTCTATTTATAAGCCAGCCTGAAAAACGAACCGTTATGAGCTTCTGCGGGATGACCGGACGCTCCGGTCGTGATGACCAGACGCTCCGGTCAGTTCAACCCGCGAACCAGTTTTCAAGTGATGACTGGACGCTGTCAGGGTCCGATCAGTACCGACCGGACGCGTCCGGTCCCTCTTGGATGCTTACTGTAAACGACCAGACGCTGGATACTCAGGGTCCGGTCACACTGACCGGACGTGTCTGGTCACTCTTTCCTAAGTCTGGACCCTTACTGGAGTCGACCGGACGCTGGTCCTCAGCGTCCGGTCACATGACCTCCCAGCGTTCGGTCACACCAGACTTGATCTTCACGGTCAAATGAACTGACCGGACCCTGCGGCCAGCGTCCGGTCGCACCGGAGCCAGCGTCCGGTCAGTATTTGACCCTCCATTCACTTCCAACTTCCGAACATATGTGAATGAAGTTTGCTCCAAAGGATCTTAGGCATTCATAGGAGCTACCTAGAGCTAGTTTTAACAAGTGTGCACCACACCTAACTCACTAGACTCAACTAGGTCAAGCTACCCGTTCATACCCCCCTTCATAGTACGGCCAAAGGAAAAACAAAGTCCTAAACTACTCTAAGTGTCTCTCCAACTTCAATCGACACTTAGAACTAGTTATCCTTAACCTTGTCGTCCATCCTTTGAAAACCGAAACAATTTCCATCGTAGGGGCATGACAACCTCGATTGCCCAATCGATCTCCATTACCATGACCTAACTTAATTGCCTCTGCAAAACACACGTTAGTCATAGTAATCTTGTATTGACATTAATCACCGAAATCCAACTAGGGGCCTAGATGCTTTCAATCTCCCCCTTTTTGGTGATTGATGACAATACCGCCTCGAGTATGTTATGGAGTGAGGTTTTTGACGGGCTTAGTTCATATAAGCTTTTGTTAATAAGAACAAAAGAGTTAGTCAAGCTTATATGACCCAAGCCAAAACAATGTACTCAAAGGATATGAATTGAGCATGAGTACCAATAACAAAGCTCATTTGCTTCGAAGTGTAAACGCGGAAGCAAAAGCAAATGAGCATTCCACAAGTGATATGACATATAGATAAAGCAAAGTAGAAATCACACATGTCAAATATCACAATCACATAGATAGCACTATCACATATATATAATAGTATGCATGAAAGTAAACACATGAATGCATAAGTAATAGTGTATCACACCAATAAGACTCCAAATGTATATAATAAGCTAATACTAGATAACTAGCTCCCCCTAAGTCTACATACTCAAACCCTCTCCCCCTTTGGCGTCAAACACCAAAACCTAGGGGTCGGACGGCGGGGCTGCAGCAGACGAGTCGGGCGCTGAAGTACGTGGAGCAAGGTGGAACTGGGCGCCATCATCATCTGACCCTGAGCTCTGAACTGACTGACCCTCTAAAGCAGGAAGTGTCACTGAAGTGGTCTGGATCTGAGCTGGTGCTGCCTATGAAGCTGCAAGTATGTCTGTCGTAGGATCTGACGAGGCGATAGATGAGGGGAGCCTCTGAGTAGTCATGATAGCTGGAGCTGCTATAGACGGACCGGCAGTATGCATGTGAGGCGGAGTAGGCATGCCGGTCAACTCACTGAATGATGCTCCAAGACTCTTGGAGACTGACGACTCAGGTACGAATAGTGAGGACGTCTGCTCTGGTGAGAAACCCGTGTGA